>NC_085999.1:645000-927500 GCF_030014385.1 Trichomycterus rosablanca
GCTGTCGTATCAGAAAGACCTTTCGGTTGTTCTGCTCTGTGGGTCTCTGTCAGGTTCTCGTGTATTTCGGTCATTTATAGATCCCCTAATTAGCTGCTTAATTACAGCTCGCAGGTTCGAATCTCGATTAGACGCTGTCGCTGTGGTTTGTTAGTTTAGCAGTCGATGGTGGGAGTCCCTCAGCGCCGCAAACGTCCTTCAACTGTCCTTCACGCTGCAGTGGATCCGTCCTACACTGCATGTTCACACGTCCAGGCTGGAATATTTCACTCTGTCATTACATGTCGTACAGGTCAAACCTGAACCCCTGAGTCCACCGAGAAAAGGGTTTTTATGTAATGCTGTCCTGTCTTTATTCCACTGAAAGACCAAAAACCCTTTAATCATGATTACTAAGTATTAGAAATTAAATTTAACTTCAATGTAATTAAAACTATTTGGTTTTGCCTTTGTAGCTTGTGTGAAAAGGTCAACATTGTAGTACCCAAATACCCTAACATGGGGTCTCAGTATGTAATAAGTGCTCCTCTACATCTGCAAATCAGATGTGCTTTTGTTACACACTGTAATACAGCGGTACCTTGTTGAATCTGAGCTGAATCTGCATCAGTGTGGAATAAGCGTCAGATCCAGGGTTACAGCTCCACGTGTATCTGTGTTTATCTGGATTCTCCTCCCTGTTTCACTTTTAAACTTGTGTTACAGCTCCAGCTTCTGAGAAATGGTGAGAATCAGAATCAGCTTCTCCCAGAGTCTGAAACGCTTCTGGTTCAGAATAAAGCTTAACGTGGTTTAATGTAGTAAAAGAAGGAGACAGGAGCACTAAACTTCTCTTCATTATTACTGCTCATAAGTTCCTCCACTAATCACATTCCTCACTCGCTGTTTTACTACAGTAAGTCACGCTAAGTTTTGTGCACCCGCCGTCACACTTCATAGGAAATAAAAAAGCACAAAAGCGGTTTTGTCACTTCTCGTGTGAATGCGCCGGTGCTGAAGGGAATACGGTATTCCAACATCAAGCATCTCCAGCATTAAGAAGCGTCAGGAAACAATAAAGAAGTAAAACTAAAGTGCAGCTTTTATTGTATTGTTATTGATGTGTAACTGTTAGTAATTGTATTTCAGTGTGTTTATATTATATTTGTGTTATTTTCAGTGTTTAAGTGTCAAAAACAACCTCATTATTTTACATGAGACTAAAATATCAGCAGCTTTGACGGGACCATGGACGCATTAACAGGTTCCCCAAACATCCTTATGGGGAAAAAAATACCTCGAAACTCAACGTCTTTAAAACTCAACCAGAACCGACTGAGGTCCAGTTACAAGGTATCGCTGTATTAATAATATTATAGTAATATTATCATATTTGGTCTGTCTGAAGCATTTTACTTCGTCCTAATTCCTTAAAATGCTCCTACTGAGGTGCCTCATTCTGAGCGAGGAGCTCTGTGGAACACTGGATACTGGAAACCACTGATGTGATTAATCTATTACACTGATCCATCAAACCGGAAGCAGAAGAGACTCATCTGGGTGCATCATGAACGTGATCTTTATAATGACCAGCACTGCATGTACCTCCCTCTCTCCTCTGAGTTCTGTTTGATTATATTGATCGCTCTCCTTTACGCTAGTCTGGACCCGTTAGCTAATTCCGATGATGAGCGCTCGGTGAAGTTGCCGCTATACCCAACACCGCCCACCGGTTTTGGTGTCCTTGCTGGGGGCGACAGTTCAGTTCACTTATAGGCCCCGGACGCCTGAGCGATCCCTCATCGTACCCAACGTTGATCCTAACTCCACCTCAGGAGCTTCCTGAACTCCCCCGCGTCGGGTAAGATTAATCACACACGGACTAGAGCTTAATAACGGGATTATACATCCATCGTAGCTTGGCGTATCAGAGGAACATGTCGTACACGGTGCATTAACACAGATTTGAACTGTAGATTGTTTAAAATCACAGTAAAGCGGAATTATATCCATAATTTATTAAATCCATTCATATAGAACTAGAACTACTTTGTTATTTGATCAGATTGCCTTATGGAACTGTGGTGGATTGTTAATATTACAGCGGCCGTCCAAAATCTTATTTATGTATTTATTTATTTATATATTTATGTATTTAGCTAAAAGTGTGTAAAAAGAAATGCATTTATTTGTCGAGCTGTTCGAATGATCATAATTCTGCAACACGGCGGTTATGTTGAGCTCAATTACAATGATCGTATTATTTATTTATAAGACGGATCGTTCTGGTTCTAAGATCTGATTGGCTGAGCCGTGTGAATTATCGGTGGATGAAACAAAAACTCTAATCCAGGCGTGTCCACACTTTCGTGGCTTGAGATCTACAATTTAAGTGGACAGGTCATCGAGATCTACTTTTTAAGCTCATATTCAGCTTTACAGGACGAGCGAGTGTAAAATCACACTGATCTTATTCTGATGATTTACTCTGAATGGTGTTTATTTACATTTTCAGCATTTAGCAGACGCTTTTATCCAAAGCGACTTACACAATGAGCAATTGAGGATTAAGGGCCTTGCTCAGGGACCCAACAGTGGCAACTTGGTGGTAAGCGGGGCTTGAACCGGGAACCTTCTGTTTACTAGTCCAGTACCTTAACCACTGAGCTATCACTGCCCATGTGTTTATGTAGTTTGGACTGTAGCTGCTGATCCCAAATCTCACCAGGCTTCCAAGTGATCATCAGTAAGGATGGACCCATATTTATACTTCATTATTTTCATGTGATAAAAGGCTGAATCACACAGGCTGTTGGAGCGCTTCCATCAACGCTGCCTCCGTTCCATCCTTGGCATCAAGTGGCGAGACTACGTCACCAACGAAGAGGTTCTCCAGCGAGCCGACCTGCCCAGTCTGGAGTCCATACTGCTGCAGCAGCAACTTTGTTGGGCTGGACACGTAGCGAGGATGGAGGACACACGGATGCCTAAAGCCGTCTTCCTTGGCGAGCTAAAACAGTGCAAACGTGACCACGGCGCTCCCACAAAACGCTTCAAAGACCAACCAAAAGAAGCAGCTGTCATTGGCTGGGATCCAGCACCAGACATGGCAACAGGAAGCACTTCAGTCACCAGAGGACTTGTAAAAGCTGAAATCATAAAAGGCTGATTTACACAAGTTGTTCGATCCAAAAACTTTGTCAAATATGTGGCTCATGTTTGGATTGTTTACCTCAGCCAGCAGGTTTGTAGGGTTCAAATTTCTCCCTCAGCTTCTTCCCTGTATGAATGAAACAGCGTCTCTGCCTCTGTGTTCCTGCCCCAATCGAAGCGTTTCTGGTGTCTTTGTGCTCGGTTGCGCACTCATCATCACTAACAGTGCAGGTTACAGATGGAAACAAGCACAAATGGTGCAAACTGGCTACTGATGAATGAAAACTTTCTAGATTCGTGGTGCTTTAGATGTACCTTGGTAACAAACCACAGATTACAGAAACAGTGGCACCATTTCATGTCAATCACGTCGACCTGTGATGCCACGGCGTGCCCTGTGCCATGGACTGGTAGATCACGATCGACGTATTGGGCTCCCCAGCGAGCAAAGTTTACCGATCAGCCAGCAGAGGGTGTAAGTGCTGCAGTTACGAGGAATCCCCTCCGGCGGAGAGACGGGGGACAACGGGAAACGGTGCGTGACTCTCCGTGCCCACTCGGTGCAGGTGAAAAGAAGCGGTCGCTACTGCACACGTCTTGGAAGGGGCGTATCTTAGGCACGACTCGCTTTGGTTGGGAGTTGCTTGTTTAGGTGATACCTTATTTAGGAATACCCCCCTCATCCACCCCGCCCTCAGGCACGTGTTTGCGTGGTTGGAATTGTCCCGTATTGCTCATGACCCCAATTCCATTTCGATCTGTGGGAAACCTCAGCTGCTGCACTATTTTGTGTGTGTGTGTGTGTGTGTGTGTGTGTGTGTGTGTGTGGTGCGCTCGGTCTGATTTGCCGTCCCTTTGGGGGACACGTGGACCCCTCATACGCCCGGTGTTTTTTGAGAGATTTGGGGTAAAGCGCCGACGTTCCATCGTTCTGTATTCTAGCTCAGCTGCCGGTGATTCATTTCCACTTTTCCGTCCATCTGGGGCGGATTATTCGGCGAGGATTATAATCCCGCCCGCGCCCGTCGTTCTGCTCGCCAGATTAAACGGGGGGCGAGATGGGCATCAGGCGTCACGTTAGCTTGTGAAATGAGGGCAACTTGGGAGGGGTGGTGATGATGGGTCAGTGTAAACCTCCCTTTCGATTCGGCAGGTATCAGAACGCACCCTTCGCCTAGAGATCCGAATCACTTGGCCGCTTGGGTGTAAGGGTGGCATTCGCTCCTCCCATTCACCCCAGATACCCCCGGGGCAGTGCGACCTGCGCGCCACCCTAACCTCCATTCCACGTCACGAAACGCCAACGCAGATCTAAACCAGAGTTAAAATGATGGGTGAAGAGGCGTCAGGATAAGCCGCCAGGGGGGTTCGGTTCAGTTTGGTTTGGTTTTGATGGTGCGTCAGGGTGGTGCGTTCCGTTTACCTCGAAGGTCGCCTGTCTGAAAGCTTGCCCACGTGACCTCGTAGGCGGCCAATCGGGCGCCGGCTCGCGTCAAAGCCGAGAGCGAAAGAGGAGAAATCTCGATCCCGATAGTTTCAGTCATTCCAAAACATCGAGCGAGCGCCGGCGTCTGTCAGGAGCCGCACCAAGGTAAAACCGAGCGATGCTTGATTTGTTTATTACTCTGACGTGGATTTTAATTCATTTATTTATTTATTTATTTATATATTTTGTTGTATTTTATTTATTTTAATGACTGATGTGGATCCAGAGCATCGGTAAATGGAACGATTCGTCCTGCAGATAAGAAACGACGATCCTCTCACGGCCTGCTGGGTTTTATTATTTTGTTAATTTTTTTATTTGTGTTGATTTGAGTTTGTGTTTCTGATGGTCTGGATTCGTTCAGGATTCTTAATTTTCTTAATGATCGATTTTTAATTAATTTATTAAAATCTGGATGAATTTATGAGCAGGAAAAACATCCTAAAGTTCCTGTGGCTGCTGAATAAATCATTTAGGCATCATGACGACGTCGAGGCTCCGGTGGAATCGCTCGTAGCTGCTAGTTCTGGTGACGCGACGTTTCAGACGTATTTTGTAATAATACATTTAAGTCTTTATTTTAATGAAGGTTCTGAGAATAAAGAAAGACATTGTGGACGAGGATATGCCACTGTTTTACACTAACCATCGTTAGTGCGATTATCATCACGGCTTCATCGTGTGTCACAGTGAATCAGACTGGAGTGAGCACTGTCCGCTGCGCTAGCATTCTGTAACTTGTTAGCGTGATATTTTACATACATTTTTATCATTTCATTATTATTTTAAGGAGCAGCAATTAGAACAAACCAGGAGTATTAAAATGATGTAGAATTATTGTGTCTCTGTACCAACAGACGTGATTCGGCTCCATGAGATGTAAACAACAAATTTTGGTCACATTTTATTTATTTATTTATTTGTTTTTATTTATTTATTTATTTATTTATTTTTAATCATTTATTTATATATTTTTTTATTTATATGTATTTATTTTTATTTATTTATTTATTTATATTTATATATTTATTTATATTTTTATTTAATTTATTTATTTTAATTTATTTATTTATTTATATTCATTTATTTTTATTTATTTATTTATATTTATATATTTATTTTTATTTGATTTTTTTAAATTATATATATATATATTTTTTTTATATTTTATTTAATTTATTTAATAATTTAATTTTATATATTTATTGTTATTAATTTATATTTTTATTTATTTATATTTATTTATTTTTATTTATTTTTATTTATGTTTATTTATTTTTATTTAGCTCTCGTTGGTGCTGTTGGAGTTCTGGTGGTATACGCCTGTACGCCTGTACGGCACCTTCAAGATGGTCGCTTGGCGTTTGCCTTGGCGCTTGCTTTGTCACGTCTGGTTCAGTAGAATTTCATGGGTGTCGCTCTGCCGTAGTCGTTAGCAAGAACGTTTTCTTTCCTTTATTTATTTAGCGAGTTAGTAGAGGAACGAGTGATTTTAGAATTCGCTCACGATGATTAGCGTCGTGATGGCGGTGCCCAGACCTTCCTGTAGCTGTAATGGCGGTGAGCATCATCCTCCGGCTCAGCGGCGTCTCTCTTTAATGCGGTACGGATCGTGTAGGGTTAGGCTGGTACAGGGGGCGCGGGTTGGTGATGATGATGATGATTTGGGGTGAGATTTGGGGCGACGCTGATTAATCAGGGTTGACACTTTCTGAGGCGACTGTAGAGGAACGGAACCCCTGCAGACACGCCTACCGCACCAGAACCCCCCTCATCCGTTCACCAGTTTATACTGGGACTGACGTGGTGTCACCCACCGCTCTCGTTTGGGGCAGTGGGATTTGTGATGGTTACAGTACAACATCCAGATCATCAACATGTAGAAATAAAACCAGGAGTCCAAGTTTCACCAGATGATTCAGTGGTGGTGACCAAAATCACCGCTCTTTTATAGGTCTGATGGGTCTGACAGGTCTCTTCCTCCTCCTCCTCTTCATCCTCCTCCTCTTCATCCTCCCCATCGTTTTCCTCATCCTCCTCGTCCTCCTCTTCATCCTCCCCATCGTTTTCCTCGTCCTCCTCTTCATCCTCTTCATCCTCCTTCTCTTCTTCCTTTTTCTCATCTTCCTCCTCTTCTTCCTCCTCCTCTTTATCCATTTACATTTTCAGCATTTAGCAGACGCTTGTACCCAAAGCGACTTACAGTATACAGTCTAAGCAATTGAGGGTTAAGGGCCTTGCTCAAGGGCCCAACAGTGGTAACCTGACAGTGCTGGGATTCGAACTAGCGACTGTTTGCTTACTAGTCCAGTACCTTAACCGCTAGCTTAACCACTTCCCCTCCTACTTATCCTCCTCCTACTTGTTCTCCTCCTCCTCATTGTTTTCCTCCATCCTCCTCCTCGTCGTTTTCCTCATCTTCTTCATCCTCTTTTTTGTCCTCCTCCTCCTCATTGTTTTCCTTCTCTTCCTCCTCTTCCTTGTCATCCTCCTCTCCATCCTTCTTCTTCTCCTCTTTCTCCTCTACCTCCCTTTCCTCCTTTTACTGGTCGTCCTCCTCCTCTTCCTCCTCTTTCTCATCCTCTTCCTCCTCCTCTTCCTCCTCTTTCTCATCCTCTTCCTCCTCCTCTTCCTCCTCTTTCTCATCCTCCTTGTCCTCATCCTCTTCCTCCTCCACTTCCTTGTCATCCTCCTCTTCCTGCTCCTTATCGTTTTCTTTCTCCTCATCCTCTTCATTCCTCTATCTCCATTTCCTTCTCTTCCTCGTCCTCCTCCTCCTCTTCCTCGTCCTCCTCCTCCTCTTTCTCGTCTTCCTCCTCCTCATCCTTCTCCTATTTCTTGTCCTCCTCCTCATTGTTTTCCTCTTCCTCCTCCTCTTCATCACTACACAGGAAGACAACAGTAAAATTTACCCATCAGAATTATTAATAATAATAACAACAATAAAATAATAATAATAATAATAGGGATAATAATAATAATAATAATAATAAGTACAGTGATAACAATAATAATAATAACAATAATATTAATAATAATAATAATAATATTTATAATAATAATGATGCATCAGTATCAGTTCATGCAGTTGTTGTTCTGATTATTAAAAATCTAAATAATGAAATAAAGAAATAAATGGGAGCAGACTGGAGAGGAGCGTTTTTGGGTGGCTGTGCTTGACCGAGCGTGAAGCGTGATTAATTCCATCGTGAGTGCAGAGGAGTCCAGAGGCGCTTTACTGAAAAACCATGACCCACTTTTAGCCCGGCGCCGTTCACAGCTAACACATCACTCAATAATCCAGCAGAAAACGATCGGACGCACGTCCTGATCACGACGTCCAGAGTTCACGTTTCTAAACCGCGTTTACTTCTGTATCACGCCGTCCAGAGTTCACGTTTATAAACCGCGTTTACTTCTGTATCACGCCGTCCAGAGTTCACGTTTATAAACCGCGTTTACTTCTGTATCACGCCGTCCAGAGTTCACGTTTCTAAACCGCGTTTAATTCTGTATCACGCCGTCCAGAGTTCACGTTTATAAACCGCGTTTACTTCTGTATCACGCCGTCCAGAGTTCACGTTTATAAACCGCGTTTACTTCTGTATCACGCCGTCCAGAGTTCACGTTTCTAAACCGCGTTTAATTCTGTATCACGCCGTCCAGAGTTCACGTTTCTAAACCGCGTTTACTTCTGTATCACGCCGTCCAGAGTTCACGTTTATAAACCGCGTTTACTTCTGTATCACGCCGTCCAGAGTTCACGTTTCTAAACCGCGTTTACTTCTGTATCACGCCGTCCAGAGTTCACGTTTCTAAACCGCGTTTAATTCTGTATCACGCCGTCCAGAGTTCACGTTTATAAACCGCGTTTACTTCTGTATCACGCCGTCCAGAGTTCACGTTTATAAACCGCGTTTACTTCTGTATCACGCCGTCCAGAGTTCACGTTTCTAAACCGCGTTTAATTCTGTATCACGCCGTCCAGAGTTCACGTTTCTAAACCGCGTTTACTTCTGTATCACGCCGTCCAGAGTTCACGTTTATAAACCGCGTTTACTTCTGTATCACGCCGTCCAGAGTTCACGTTTCTAAACCGCGTTTACTTCTGTATCACGCCGTCCAGAGTTCACGTTTCTAAACCGCGTTTAATTCTGTATCACGCCGTCCAGAGTTCACGTTTCTAAACCGCGTTTACTTCTGTATCACGCCGTCCAGAGTTCACGTTTATAAACCGCGTTTACTTCTGTATCACGCCGTCCAGAGTTCACGTTTATAAACCGCGTTTACTTCTGTATCACGCCGTCCAGAGTTCACGTTTCTAAACCGCGTTTAATTCTGTATCACGCCGTCCAGAGTTCACGTTTATAAACCGCGTTTACTTCTGTATCACGCCGTCCAGAGTTCACGTTTCTAAACCGCGTTTAATTCTGTATCACGCCGTCCAGAGTTCACGTTTCTAAACCGCGTTTACTTCTGTATCACGCCGTCGTTCTTATGTGTCGCACGGGTTCGAAGCTCACGGGGCCTCTGATGGAACCCTGCGTTAGATACACCGCTACTGCTAATCAGGGCATAATAACGCTGAGCGTGCTGAAGTACACACTTCTGTGGTTCCTAATATAGCCGTGGGTGTCCCCATTCATCTCCTACAGTTACGAAATGCAAACAGCTCTTCATTAAAACAACCCAATAGAGAGCAGGTGCACTTCTGGCGCAGGGTCAGTTATTTCTGCATGTTCTCCAGGGGAGACCCTGATAGTGTACGAGGAGGGTATATTCTCCTGACACGCCCTTCCATCGACCCCTTCTTATCATGCACGGAGAGTCACGCGCTGATCAACACGTTCCTCCACTTCTGTACAGGCTCCTCGGTCTACTAACCAGGGTCCTTACACAGCCTTGAAGACCCCGCCCACTTTTTAGTCCTGTCTTTTCCCACCCAGCAGACTAGTGGCTGATTTTGTCTGGTGCACCGTCTGCACTAACGATTGAGCCAACTAGGGGGCGTCCAACATTTACCCCTTCCCTCAGTTTTCCTCCCAATTTAGTCATATCCGATTCCCAGATTGTATTTCCTCTCCACTGCTGCAGACCTCCACTCCTGACCGAGGAGGGTCTTGACTAGCACACGCCAGCTCCGACACGTGTGCAGCACTGACCGCTTCTTTTCACCTGCACCAGGTGGGTTTATATGGAGATCCGTATCATGCACGGAGAGTCACACACTGATCTTAATTATCCCTCGTCTCTGTGCAGTGCCATCGATCAGCCAGCAGAGGTCGTAACTGCAGCAGTTATGAGGACAAAAAGGAGGATCCACCAAAGGATCCTGACCTTGGCAAAGAGACCACTGTTCCATGTCATTTTTAATGTACAGACAGGTCACTAGGTGCAGTCGATCGATCACTAACGAGGCTTTGGGTGGCCGTTCTTCAGAATTAAACGACATAGTTTTAAGTGTGTTTATATTATTTAGGAGCAGAAAATGAACTTTGACCCTGGCAGGCATTGACTGGAGCGCTGTAGTGTTGGGTTAATGGTGCAGGTCGGGGGGGGGGGGCAGAATGACATGACCACGGCCTCGTTTCATTTCCATCATAATCTCAGTCTGGATTAGGATTGAAATCTGTAATTTTGTGGACAGGCTGATGGGCAGCTGGTGGCAGATCTAATCTCACCCCGCCTCATTCCCCAAATCTCACCGACCTCTCACCCTTCTCTCTCGAAAGTATCCGGACACCTCACCATGAGCTCGTCGGACACCCCGTTCCAAAACCACGGGCGTTAACACGGTGGCACCACCACCCTCTGTTTTACGGTGACAGTCTAAACTTTTGACTCAATGTATGAAGCCTTCCAAAAAGAGTTCAGATACAGAACTAGTAATCAGTAGGTTGCCGGTTCAAGCACTAATGTACCAATATATCAGACGACCCTTTAGATCATACTCTTTATTAATCGTATCGTTACTGATGTACTCTCTTAAATTACTTTTAATTTAAATGTGTGTGTGTTTGTGTGCATCTGGGTATATGTGTGTTTGTGTGTGTATGTATTTATGTGTGTATGAGTGTGTGTTTGTGTGTGTGTATCTGGGTATGTGTGTGTATGAGTGTGTGTATCTGGGTTAATGTGTGTTTGTGTGTGTATTCGTGTGTATGTGTGTGTATGTATTTATGTGTGTATGAGTGTGTGTTTGTGTGTGGGTGTATGAGTGTGTGTATCTGGGTATATGTGTGTGAATCTGGGTTAATGTGTGTTTGTGTGTGTATTCGTGTGTATGTATGCATATTTGAGTGTGTATATGTGTGTGTTTGTGTGTTAATGTGTGTATGTGTGAGTGTGTATATGTGTATGTGTGTGTATGAGTGTGTGTATCTGGGTATGTGTGTGTATATGTGTGTGTTTGTGTGTGTATGTGTGTGTATGTATTTATGTGTGTATGAGTGTGTGTTTGTGTGTGTGTGTATGAGTGTGTGTATCTGGGTATATGTGTGTGAATCTGGGTTAATGTGTGTTTGTGTGTGTATTCGTGTGTATGTATGCATATTTGAGTGTGTATATGTGTGTGTTTGTGTGTTAATGTGTGTATGTGTGAGTGTGTATATGTGTATGTGTGTGTATGAGTGTGTGTATCTGGGTATGTGTGTGTATATGTGTGTGTTTGTGTGTGTATGTGTGTGTATGTATTTATGTGTGTATGAGTGTGTGTTTGTGTGTGTGTGTATGAGTGTGTGTATCTGGGTATATGTGTGTGAATCTGGGTTAATGTGTGTTTGTGTGTGTATTCGTGTGTATGTATGCATATTTGAGTGTGTATATGTGTGTGTTTGTGTGTTAATGTGTGTATGTGTGAGTGTGTGTGTATGTGTGTGTATGTGTGTGTATGAGTGTGTGTATCTGGGTATGTGTGTGTGTATGTGTGTGTTTGTGTGTGTATGTGTGTTAATGTGTGTACGTGTGAGTGTGTGTGTTTGTGTGTGTATGTATATTTGTGTGTGTGTGTGTGTGTGTGTGTATATTTGTGTGTGTGTGTGTGTGTGTGTTTGTGTGTGTATGTATATTTGTGTGTGTATGTATGTGTGTGTATGTGTGTGTATGTATATTTGTGTGTATGTGTGTGTATATTTGTGTGTGTGTGTGTGTATATTTGTGTGTGTGTGTTTGGGTGTGTATGTATGTGTGTGTTTGTGTGTGTATGTGTGTTAATGTGTGTACGTGTGAGTGTGTGTGTTTGTGTGTGTATGTATATTTGTGTGTGTGTGTGTGTTTGTGTGTGTATGTATATTTGTGTGTGTGTATGTATGTGTGTGTTTGTGTGTGTGTGTGTATGTATATTTGTGTGTGTGTGTATTTGTGTGTGTGTGTGTGTGTGTGTGTATATTTGTGTGTGTATGTGTGTGTGTGTGTGTACAATGTGAATTATAGACTGACAATTGAGGGATTTCCCAATTGTGTATGTATATTTATGTGTATTTATGTGTGTGTATATTTATGTGTGTGTGTGTTTCCCAGGTGACCGGTTGACCGCCGCTCCATCTCTCTCGTCCTGTTTCTGGGGTTTTCCTGTCACATGACCACACACCCGCTCTTCTCCTCCAATCCCAGCATGGAATCCAGTAAGGTGCAGTCCGAGGGCGGCCTGAACGTCACCCTCACCATCCGCCTCCTCATGCACGGCAAGGTACGTCTGGAGTCATGTGACTTGACACAGATTCCCACAGTCACAGTGACTGGAGAGTTCATCAAGCACATCACTGTCACTGTCTTGTCCTGGATATATGCAATTCCCTTGTGCACTTTATTGACCCCCTGACTCCTGTACGACACCCTTGCTGGTCCAAAGGGCCACAGATTAGCGCACAATTTAGCCAGTAAACAAAATAAACCAGTTATATTGGAACCAGACTCGGGTTTACATTGTGCTTGGCCAGCAGATAGGGCCGCTGCTCCGTCCACCAATCAGTTTCTTTATTTTAAGCTTATATATATATATTTATATATGATAACATTGTTTATTTACTATATTTTTGCATTATTCGACCTTTACAGGAAGTTGGAAGCATCATTGGTAAGGTAAGATAAGTTTATATTATATTTTACTGTTTGTATATTTCTTTATATCGAGTTTCATTTTGATTAAACTTCAGTTTAATATTGAATTATAATTTTTTTTGTTGATCAGAAAGGAGAAACAGTGAAGAAGATGCGAGAGGAGGTGAGAGGACCACGATTTTCTCTCTGTATTTCTCTCACTCGTACGGTTTCCTGTGGATGAAGGATTAAAACTGTGGGGATTTGTGCTGCTGTTTCTGACCTGCATTCAAAAACATGAGCAACTGAAATCTGTGTCTGTAAATAAAGAGTTTATAGACTTTAGGTTCAGTGATAGTTTAAGATTTATTAGATGAGTCTAATATTTAAATAAATAAAGCATGTAAATAAAAAAATAAAAAAATAAATTAAGCATGTAAATAAATAAATAAAAAATAAATAAAGCATGTAAATAAATAAATAAAAAATAAATAAAGCATGTAAATAAATAAATAAAAAATAAATAAAGCATGTAAATAAATAAATAAAAAATAAATAATGTAAATAAATAAAATAAAAAATACTATTATAATAATTATAATAAAAAAATTTTTATAATAAGTTAATGCAAAACAAAAGCAAACAAATAAATTTTTTTTTTTTTTTTTTTTTTTTTTTTTTTAATTTTACCCCTTTTTCTCCCTTTTTAGTGCATCCAATTGTTCAATTAGCATCGTGCTTCCTCTCTGTCTATGCCGAACCCTGCCCTGACGGAGGTGATTGAAGCTAACCCGTATCCCCTCCGAAACACGAGCAGCAGCCAGATGCATCTTTGCCACCCACACATTGACGAGTTTGGCGCCACCCAGCGTTGCATGCGGAGAGACACACCCTAAGGGCACCCTCTCTCATCTCTGTGTAAGCGCCTCCAATCAGCCGGCAGAGAACGTAATCGCATTCTGACAGAGAGAGACCCACATCCGGTTCTTTGTCCCACCCCCCATATGAGCAACCGGCCAATCGTTGCTCATATAGCCACTCAGCTTCGAACCGGTAAAGCAAGGCTGGATTCGATACCACGGTCTCAGAAGCCAGCCCTGGTTGCAGCGCGTCTCTTTTTACCGCTGCGCCACCTGAGCGGCAGCATGTAACTAAATTAATTAAATAAAAAATAAATTAATTAAGCATGTAAATAAATAAAATAATAAAGATGAAATAAAAATTATTCATAATAAGTAAATACAAAACAAAAGCAAACAATTAATTAAGCATGTAAATAAATAAAATATTAAATATTAAGTAAAATATTTGTTATAAAAAATAAATTAAGCATGTAAATAAATCAATTAAAAAATAAATAAAATAAAAAATAAATAAATTAAGCATGTAAATAAAATAAAATATGAAATATGAAATAAAAAATATTTATAAAAAAAAATTAATAAAGCATATAAATAAATAAAATTAAAAATAAATATTATTACAATTATATATAAAATAAATAAAGCATATGATTAAGTATATAAATAAAAATAAATAAATTAGCATGTTAATAAATAAAATAAAATATTAAAATAGTAAATAAAAAATATAAAAAGGTAAATAAACCATGTAAATGAATAAAATAAAAATTACTTTTAAAAATAAATAAATTACATAAATAAATAAATAAAGCATGTCGAACCTGCCCGAATCAGTATTTACTCCAGATTTTTACCCCCACGCTGTAGTAACGCTGACCTGAATCGTTCTGATCTGCAGAGTGCTGCTCGTATCAACATCTCGGAGGGGAACTGTCCCGAGAGGATCGTCACCATCACCGGACCAACAGACGCCATCTTCAAGGCCTTCGCCATGATCGCTTACAAATTTGAGGAGGTACGAATACAGTCCCGCTGCTGCTGCTGGGTAAACAGACTGGTTTTATACATCGGTGGGGGCGGGTGGGTAAGATTGGTGAATTGGGAGGTTGGGGGGTGTTGGTGAGGTGTTGGTGAGGGCGTATACAGGCATGTAATCACTGGGATCCTGGAGTCTCTGAGTTCGAATCTCAGCTCCTCTGCCGGTCGGCTGGGCGCCCCCTAGCGGACACGATCAGCAGTGCCTGTACAGAAGTGGGGGGACTTTTTAACCCTTTTTATGCTTTACAGGATATAATCAACTCCATGAGCAACAGTCCAGCCACCAGCAAACCCCCCGTCACCCTGAGACTGGTCGTCCCCGCCAGTCAGTGTGGCTCTCTGATCGGTAAAGGAGGATCCAAGATCAAAGAGCTGAGAGAGGTACGAGGGTCCGGGGGCTTTAGTTTATTTTAGTTTAGTTTATAACGTTTTCTTTTAAAACGTTTTTGCAGGATCTTAGTTTAGAGTTATTCAATGTTTCATCATAATTTTACAAAAGATGTTAGAAGCTTCACTTAAAAATATTAATTAATTCATTTATTTGTATGTTTATCCATTTATTCTGTCATTTGTTGATTCATTTGTTCATTTTTCTGTTTGTTCATTCACTCATTTGTTCATTAATTTATTTTATTATTTATTCATTTTTCATTCTTTCATTTATTTATTTATTAATTTGTTCATTCATTTATTTATCCATACTTTATTTATTTATCTGTCTTTGTTAATTTGTTTGTTCATTCCTTTTCATTCATTCATTCTTCTGTTCATTTATTCATTCGTTTGTTTCCGTTCGTTCACTCGTTTTTTTAATTTGTTCATTAATTTATTCATTTATTTGTTTAGTCATTTGTACATTTGTTTATGTTTCCATTTGTTCATTAATTAGTTTGTTCATTCATCTGTTCATTTGTTTATTCGTTTGTTCATTTTTATGTTTGTTTGTTCATTCATTTATGAATTCATTTGTTTAATTTGTTTGTTTATTTGTTTATTTATGCATTCATTCTGTCATTTGTTAATTTGTTTTTCTTTTTGTTAATTTGTTTGTTCATTTATCCGTTCATTTGTTTATTTATTTATTCATTCTTTATTTTTATTCGTTTATTTATTTGTTTGTTTATTTTTCTGATTGTTTGTTTGTTCATTCACTCATTTGTTTATTAATTTATTCTATCATTTATTCATTAATTTTATATTCATTTGTTTGTTTGTGCATTAGTTTTTTATTAATTTATTCATTCATTTATATACCAGTTCTGTGTCCATCAGTGAGATGTCGAGTGTGTTTGTTTATTAGTTTATTTATGGACGTTAGTGAGATGTTGGGTGTGTTTGTTTATTAGGTTATTTATGGACGTTAGTGAGATGTTGGGTGTGTTTGTTTATTAGTTTATTTATGGACGTTAGTGAGATGTTGAGTGTGTTTGTTTATTAGTTTATTTATGGACGTCAGTGAGATGTTGAGTGTGTTTGTTTATTAGTTTATTTATGGACGTTAGTGAGATGTCGGGTGTGTTTGTTTATTAGTTTATTTATGGACGTTAGTGAGATGTTGGGTGTGTTTGTTTATTAGTTTATTTATGGACGTTAGTGAGATGTTGGGTGTGTTTGTTTATTAGTTTATTTATGGACGTTAGTGAGATGTTGGGTGTGTTTGTTTATTAGTTTATTTATGGACGTTAGTGAGATGTTGGGTGTGTTTGTTTATTAGTTTATTTATGGACGTTAGTGAGATGTTGAGTGTGTTTGTTTATTAGTTTATTTATGGACGTCAGTGAGATGTTGAGTGTGTTTGTTTATTAGTTTATTTATGGACGTTAGTGAGATGTCGGGTGTGTTTGTTTATTAGTTTATTTATGGACGTTAGTGAGATGTTGGGTGTGTTTGTTTATTAGTTTATTTATGGACGTTAGTGAGATGTTGGGTGTGTTTGTTTATTAGGTTATTTATGGACGTCAGTGAGATGTTGAGTGTGTTTGTTTATTAGTTTATTTATGGACGTCAGTGAGATGTTGAGTGTGTTTGTTTATTAGGTTATTTATGGACGTCAGTGAGATGTTGAGTGTGTTTGTTTATTAGGTTATTTATGGACGTCAGTGAGATGTTGGGTGTGTTTGTTTATTAGGTTATTTATGGACGTTAGTGAGATGTTGGGTGTGTTTGTTTATTAGTTTATTTATGGACGTCAGTGAGATGTTGAGTGTGTTTGTTTATTAGGTTATTTATGGACGTCAGTGAGATGTTGAGTGTGTTTGTTTATTAGGTTATTTATGGACGTTAGTGAGATGTTGAGTGTGTTTGTTTATTAGGTTATTTATGGACGTCAGTGAGATGTTGAGTGTGTTTGTTTATTAGGTTATTTATGGACGTCAGTGAGATGTTGAGTGTGTTTGTTTATTAGGTTATTTATGGACGTCAGTGAGATGTTGAGTGTGTTTGTTTATTAGGTTATTTATGGACGTCAGTGAGATGTTGAGTGTGTTTGTTTATTAGTTTATTTATGGACGTTAGTGAGATGTTGGGTGTGTTTGTTTATTAGGTTATTTATGGACGTCAGTGAGATGTTGGGTGTGTTTGTTTATTAGTTTATTTATGGACGTTAGTGAGATGTTGGGTGTGTTTGTTTATTAGGTTATTTATGGACGTCAGTGAGATGTTGGGTGTGTTTGTTTATTAGGTTATTTATGGACGTCAGTGAGATGTTGAGTGTGTTTGTTTATTAGTTTATTTATGGACGTTAGTGAGATGTTGGGTGTGTTTGTTTATTAGGTTATTTATGGACGTCAGTGAGATGTTGAGTGTGTTTGTTTATTAGGTTATTTATGGACGTTAGTGAGATGTTGGGTGTGTTTGTTTATTAGTTTATTTATGGACGTTAGTGAGATGTTGGGTGTGTTTGTTTATTAGGTTATTTATGGACGTCAGTGAGATGTTGAGTGTGTTTGTTTATTAGTTTATTTATGGACGTTAGTGAGATGTCGAGTGTGTTTGTTTATTAGGTTATTTATGGACGTTAGTGAGATGTTGAGTGTGTTTGTTTATTAGGTTATTTATGGACGTCAGTGAGATGTTGAGTGTGTTTGTTTATTAGTTTATTTATGGACGTTAGTGAGATGTCGAGTGTGTTTGTTTATTAGGTTATTTATGGACGTTAGTGAGATGTTGAGTGTGTTTGTTTATTAGTTTATTTATGGACGTCAGTGAGATGTTGAGTGTGTTTGTTTATTAGTTTATTTATGGACGTTAGTGAGATGTTGAGTGTGTTTGTTTATTAGTTTATTTATGGACGTTAGTGAGATGTTGGGTGTGTTTGTTTATTAGGTTATTTATGGACGTCAGTGAGATGTTGAGTGTGTTTGTTTATTAGTTTATTTATGGACGTTAGTGAGATGTCGAGTGTGTTTGTTTATTAGGTTATTTATGGACGTTAGTGAGATGTTGAGTGTGTTTGTTTATTAGTTTATTTATGGACGTTAGTGAGATGTCGAGTGTGTTTGTTTATTAGGTTATTTATGGACGTTAGTGAGATGTTGAGTGTGTTTGTTTATTAGTTTATTTATGGACGTTAGTGAGATGTCGAGTGTGTCTCTCTCTCCAGTCCACAGGAGCTCAGGTCCAGGTCGCCGGGGACATGCTGCCCAACTCCACCGAGCGCGCCGTGACAATCTCAGGCACCCCGGACGCCATCATCCAGTGTGTCAAACAGATATGTGTGGTCATGCTGGAGGTAACGTCAGGTCACGGGGGGTATTGGGGGGTGGGTTCCAAAATGCTACAACCCATCTCATAGTCCACACTCACCACTGTGTTCCAAACTTTAGGAGAGAATCAATCAGGTCAAAAAGAACATTTCTCACTGCAACACTGCAAATTATTTAGTCTTTAACCATCTACTGTACATGATAGTGTGGAAAGATTCAGGGAGTCTGGAGAACCACTACTGAAGGTCCGTGACCTCTGAGCTCTCAGACGGCACTGTGTGAGAAACCGTCATGCTGCTGTGATGAATAAAGCCACATGAGCTTGAAGTGCTTCAGAAAACTGCTGTCGCTTGACACAGGCAACCGCTGCATCAAGAAATGCGACCTGAAACTCTGTTACACACACATCAATTCTATACAGAAACACCTCAGATTCTCTGGGCCAGAGCTCATCTCAGATGGACCGAAAGACACCAAAGTGTGTGATTTGGTCAGGAAGTACAAAACGAATATTTAATTAATCAGTTTAATATTTAATTAAACACACACACACACACACACACACACACATGAGTACACACTGTGTCCTAACGACCCTAACGCTCTCCTCCTCTCACCTCTTCTCCCTCTGCCAGTCCCCACCGAAAGGTGCGACCATCCCCTACCGCCCAAAGCCTGCCTCCACCCCCGTCATTTTTTCAGGTGGCCAGGTAAGAGCCGACCCGCTGGTGGCGTCCGCAGCCAATCTCAGCCTGTTACTGCAGCACCAGCCACTGCCTGTTAGTGCACTCAGGTTTCTCACCTCTCACATGCATGCTACCCACACGCCGGGCTCCGCCCCGCACCGGGCTCCGCCCCTGCGGCCCCCTGTGGCCCCCTGCAGCTCAGGGACAGAGACCCGGGATGGTGGAGGGCAGGGGGCGTCTGAGGGACAGGGCTTGATCACTGACGCATAACGAGGAAGGTTATGGGTTCGACTTGTGAGTTACCAGTTAGATCTTGTTTTATGGCTGGTGTACAAGCTCTGCTCGTTCAGATCTCTCTGTCCTTCCCCAAACTGATATCATATCCTTCTAATAGAGCGAAATACAATTAATAACAATAAATAAATACTATAAACTATTACAGACACTCCTCACTTAATGAGCAAGTTTAGTTCCTACATAGATCCTACGTTAGTCCTGATTTTTCGCTCTCTGTATTACAGAGAGAATAAATCATTTCCATATTGTGGTAAATATGAAACTAAATTGATAATAAATATAAAGAGTTTATTAGAATAAGAATTTATAATATATATATAAGAATTTATTAGAAGGATATTTTTATCAGGCAGGTGTAACATCATTTCACTCATTTCTAACTGGAGCTTCTAACAGTTTATAAATATTCTAACGTACGCTGGAGAAATAATCAGAAGGATTTTTACTTTTATCCACTCACACTCCATTTCATTAGCAGTTATTGCATGGCGAAAGTATGTGGACACCCTGTTCTAAATCTGGAAGGGCTTAACATAAGGTTTTGTGTCGAGTATAAATCAGTTCCCCTTTGAATTAATTAGGTTAGGAGATGATGAAGGACCCCCAATGATGAGAGGTCCCCCCATTCATCCCAAAGATGATCAGTGGGGTTGACTGATGCATCTGCAACCCATCATTAGAAGGGGGGTGCACATACTTTCGGTCATAAAGTGCTTCTTATTGTTTGTGTTTCATCTGTAAACATGGCAGCACGTTATTTAAGGACGCTGGTTTACAACAACCTACAGAACACTTAAACAAGCTTAAACAAACCACAGAGCAGGTATTATTTAGGTGGTGGATGATTCTCAGCACTGCAGTGACACTGACATGGTGCTGGTGTGTTAGTGTGTGTTGTGCTGGTATGAGTGGATCAGACACAGCAGCGCTGCTGGAGTTTTTAAATACCGTGTCCACTCACTGTCCACTCTATTAGACGCTCCTACCTAGTCGGTCCACCTTGTAGATGTAAAGTCAGAGACGATCGCTCATCTATTGCTGCTGTTTGAGTCGCTCATCTTCTAGACCTTCATCAGTGGGCACAGGACGCTGCCCACGGGGCACTGTCGGCTGGATGTTTTTGGTTGGTGGACGATTCTCAGTCCAGCAGTGACAGTGACGTGTTTAAAACTCTGATCCACTCATACCAGCACAACACACACTAACACACCACCACCATGTCAGTGTCACTGCAGTGCTGAGAATCATCCACCACCTAAATAATACCTGCTCTGTGGGGGTCCTGACCATTGAAGAACAGCATGAAAGGGGGTAACAAAGCATGTAGAGAAACAGATGGACTACAGTCAGTAATTGTAGAACTACAAAGTGCTTCTATATGGTAAGTGGAGCTGATAAAATGGACAGTGAGTGTAGAAACAAGGAGGTGGTTATAATGTTATGACTGATCAGTAAAATGTAAGATGGTTTCATTACAGTATTTTGTGTGTTTGTGTGTCTCTGTTTGCAGGCGTACACGATTCAGGGACAGTACGCCATTCCTCATCCAGATGTGAGTTTCTGCTCCCTCCCCACCCCCCCCGGTCCCTCTATAGCGCCACCTGCATGATTATATCGTCTTTATAGAGTTCCACCTCTGTTAATATTCAATAATAATATTAGTATGAAATTTAGGACGTTTGAAATTATGTTCTTATCCCTCTGAGAGCAACAAGCAGAGGACTGAGGGTCATTTTCTGGACCATCGTGCTTTTGTTGAGTCACATGATGAACCCGGGTGGCACAGTGGTGGAGTGAGTAGCACTGTCGCCTCACAGCAAGAAGGTCCTGGGTTTGATTCCCTGGCCAGGCACCCAGGGTCCTTTCTGTGTGGAGATTTGCATGTTCTCCCTGTGTCTGTGTTGGGACGTGCAGTCAGGATAGCTGGAGATACTAGAAATGACCCTGTGATGGACTCGTGACCTGTCCGGGGTGTTTCACGCATTTCCCCCTTTAAATCAGACCCACTGAGACCCTGACCAGGATAAAGTGGTGCTAAAACAGACGATGAATGAAGCTTGGCCCACACACACGTGTTCAAAAGTATTGGGACACCTGAGCATTAGCCCCGCCTTCTTCAAACCTTTTGCAGCTAGAACAGCCTCCACTCTTCTGGAACGGCTTCTCATAGAGAGATTTAGTGTGTCTGTGAGAAGAGGGAGACGTAGCGTAGCGGTTAAGGTACTGGACTAATAGTCAAAAGGTTGCTGGTTCAAGCCCCACAACTACCAGGTGGCCACTGTTGGGCCCTTGAGCAAGGCCCTTGACCCTCAATTGCTTAGACTGTTTACTGTCACAGTGCTGTAAGTAACTTTGAATAAAAGCGTCTGATAAATGCCAAAAAATGTAAATGTAAAGAGTATTCCCAAAGGCCTGGCTCACGGTCAGCATTCCAATTCCAGTTCCAGAGGTGTGGAGCATCTGCGAAGTCCGAAACTGAAATTCTGACACTGCAGGACTACATAATAATACTAATAATACTAATACTAATAATAATAATACTAATAATAATAATACTACTACTAATAATAATAATAATAATAATAATACTTATAATAATAATACTAATAATAATAATACTTATAATAATAATACTAATAATAATAATACTACTACTACTACTAATAATAATAATAATAATACTTATAATAATAATACTAATAATAATAATACTTATAATAATAATACTAATAATAATAATACTAATAATAATAATACTAATAATAATAATACTACTACTACTACTAATAATAATAATAATAATAATAATAATAATAATACTAATAATACAGTACCAGGGATCTTCAGAAAGTTTCCTCACATGTATATTGTGGTTATAAGCTGTGAGGGAGGAGGAGGAGGAATCGGGCGTGTCTGAGAGACGCTTATAGTCCTGATTTAGCTCCATCTGATCTCCACCTTTTTGGTTCTGTTCTGTTTGTTTGGTTCTGTTCTGTTCTGTTCTGTTTGTTTAGTTCTGTTCTGTTTGGTTCTGTTCTGTTTGGTTCTGTTCTGTTTGTTTGGTTCTGTTCTGTTCTGTTTGTTTGGTTCTGTTCTGTTCTGTTCTGTTCTGTTCTGTTTGGTTCTGTTCTGTTCTGTTTGTTTGGTTCTGTTCTGTTCTGTTCTGTTTGGTTCTGTTCTGTTTGTTTGGTTCTGTTATGTTCTGTTCTGTTTGGTTTGGTTCTGTTCTGTTCTGTTTGTTTGGTTCTGTTCTTTTTGTTTGGTTCTGTTCTGTTCTGTTCGGTTCTGTTCTGTTTGTTTGGTTCTGTTCTGTTCTGTTCTGTTCTGTTCTGTTCTGTTTGGTTCTGTTATGTTCTGTTCTGTTTGGTTCTGTTCTGTTCTGTTCTGTTTGTTTGGTTCTGTTCTGTTTGCTTCTATTTGGTTCTGTTCTGTTCTGTTTGTTTGGTTCTGTTCTGTTCTGTTCTGTTTGGTTCTGTTTAGTTCTGTTTGGTTCTGTTCTGTAGTAATCACTCGTGTCTGAGAGATGCTTATAGTCCTGATTTACCTCCATCTGATCTCCACCTGTTTGGAGGCTGAAAGAAGCTTTAGGGGGAAGAAGATTTTCATGTGATGATGATGTGAAAGCACCGGCGCATCAGTGGCTACAAGCTCAACCAAAGACGGCATTAAAAAGTCGGTACGACGCTGGAAAAATGCAGCTGAACTGAGTTTGTTTTATAAATTCTTAATGAATAGAAATAAAAACAGTGAGGAAACTTTTTGAAGATCCTGGTATAATATTTCATTTTGAAGTTCTTATAAAGCAGCATCAGGCTCCGCCCCCCTTCCTAATTCCTCTATATTTCATTTATTATTGATTTATTATTGATTTCTGTTCCCTCTCCGCCGCTGCATCACGTCTCCTGGTTTTCTCTGGACTGTAGATCAGCTTTTATTGATTTTCTCTCTCTGTGTGACCTGTGCGTTATAATGATGAGCTCTTCCGCCCTTCCACCCCCTCAGCAGTTGACCAAGCTCCACCAGTTGGCTATGCAGCAAACCCCCTTTACCCCCCTCGGACAGACCACCCCCGCTTTCCCCGGTACGTACCCACGCGCCCTTTCAGTCTCCTTCTCTTCATACCTGTCGATACGCTCTCTGTCTCTCTCTCTCTCTCTCTGCTTTAGTTTTTCTCTGTTCATCTTTATGATTCACTTAAATACGACTTTTATTTGTATATTTTATTATGCTTAAATAATTCAACTGTTTATAATTAAATGATTTACACTTTTCTATAATTAGTCAAATCACTCGTGCACTCGGGTGGTGCAGCGAGTTTAGGAAAGTGTGAAGGTCGTAGTGATTCCTCATAAGTGCTGCAGTTACTCCCTCTGCTGGCTGATCGATGCCACTGCGCTGCACAGAGACGGGGGATAACGGAGAGCTTGTGTAACTGTCCGTGCACGATACGCATTAAAACATGTTGAGCTGCTTCATATAAACATTAGAATGTACGCCACCACATTACTGGGGGGTAAACGTGACATGTCAGGGTGACCCGACAATTAACTTAACAAATAGCACTCAACACTAGCTAATAAATATTATATTATAATAATCAGGGTTGCCAGTTCCGCGGTTTTCCCTTATTTTTCTGCTTTTGAAAGTTGGTTGTGGGAAATGTGGAACAGTTTTTGGGGTTTTTGTGCCTGTAATTTTGGCTGCATGTAACAGGACATGAAAATTATCTTTAAATATTATCTGCATTCGTTTTCAGTAGGGATGTAACGATACACTCTACCCACGATGCAATACGATTCACAATACTGGGTTCATGATACGATTTTTTCCTGATTTTTTAAACAAATGAAATTGAAGACAAATGATGACAAAGTTTCCTTTTATTATTTCTTTTATAATAAAATAAAATCCTGTATTTGTGATTATCTTTTATTGATCTAAATAATGAACGTCCTTTTATTTCTGAGGGAGGTACAAACTATACAAAACGATGCTGCACATTTCCCTATTAGTGTAAAAAATACTAAAATGAAATAAATCCCACATTAAATAAATAAATGAATAATACAAATAAAGAAAGTTTCCTCACATAAATAAATTTTATACTCCGAACCTGGCAACCCTGTAGTGACGTCAACCAGGCAAGGTGAATAGCGCCAGCGCCCTCTGCTGTTTGAAGTGAATATCGATTCATTATACATGTAAACCCATTCGAATCGTTACACATGTGGACCGATTTTTAACTGTCTTGTGGTGCATCGTTACGTCCCTAGTTTTCAGATCATCAGAGTTGGTGCATAACGTCTCGTTATTTATCGATTCCACGTCAAGTGATCACGGATGTGTTTAATTTGTTCGTTTTATTAACTTATTGATGTAATCATATCAGTTGTAATCGGTTGCGTCACTGTGGGTAAGTGGGCACAATACTGAAAGCGATGCAGCAAAAATTGGGACAAAGATGGCATATTAAAGGATTTGGATATGCACCGTGCCCGGTGATGACACCAAACCCTTCTGCCTGTATTGCAAATGTGAGATTCGTTGCTGACCCTTAACACTTGGGGATCGTTCAGGACATTTTAAACACACCGAGCTGCTTCTGAGCTTATTTTTTAGATAATTTTAAAGGTGGGATTTCTGAAAGGTATCTGGCAACCCTAAGAATACCCTAAGAATAATAAAAGTAATTAGAAATGAGTTGTTCTGGTAGACGTGTAATAGTCGTTCATGCTGAAGTGTCTGTACGTTGTTTATCACTGTCCACCACCCGCCTACTCTCCACTACAGGTCTGGATGCCAGTCCCCCGGCCAGTACTCATGAACTCACCATTCCCAACGATGTGAGTAACACCAAACACCTTCATCATCACACGTTCAGTTCTGCTGCACCAGAATCACTCCGGATCGTGAACCGCTTCTGTTCAGGCTTTTTAGAACTTCAGTGCAGAGATGTTCACAAGTCACAAAATACGAGTCCGAGTCAATATAATCTACACAAAACATATATTGTAAATGTAGTGTAGAAATAAAGAAATAATCTGTAAGTTCAGATAAAAACAACAACAGATTAGCGAGTGTATTTAGCCGTTTTACTTCGTGTCTTTACTTTCCTCCTCATTGTGTAAATGAATGTAATTTCTGTAACAAGAAGGTTCCAGTTAAAAGCTTCAACTGATACGTTTTGTTTTCATTACAGAACAAAAGCGCTCGATAAATCACGGCACAGCGGCCAAAATCCCAAACACAGCAAAAACAATCATAACCGCTGCTTACCTTAGCTTCTGTTCTTCCAGATGCTATTACATTTATAAGCGTGCGTCCCATTAGGAACAGAATCCGTTATTTTGTAAATGTGCTTATAATTAAAAACCTCCAAACTTTTGAAGTAAAACAGGAAGTCGTTAGAAAGCCGATCGAGCGTTTCATTACCACGTCATCTGTGTGACGCAAACCGAATAAATGCAAATAACAGCATTTCTTACTAACAATTACAATCAGAAGCTTTGATTGGTTCAGAAAGCGTCTTTCAACCATCAGCACCGATTCTGTAGGAGCGTTCCATTCTGTGTTTATTAGAATCGGATGTGTCGTCAACACTGTACAACATTCACCAAAGAAACCAGTAATAAGAATCCTGTGGAGCGAGGAGATGACCCGACAGCACTTGTGCTGCTGTTACAGATGTTTGATTTTGGTTTTTTGGTTCTCGCTCCTCTACAGCCTGACACGCCCACGGAAAGAAAAGCTCAGAACGGATCAAAATTAGCTTTGGACTAGGGCTGCCGCGATTGGTCAACCTAATTGATGAAGTATTTTAAGTGGATGCATCGTGTTTAAAACTATGTTTATAAATGATCCTGTTTAATTTCTACATCGTCTCCGTTCATATAAGCTTTCATATGATTCCCTCAGCACTACTCGCCGTGTGCAGGACCTCAGTCGTATCTGCTCCGGTCACCGGCCGTCTTAAAAAAAACACCGTCTGCAGCCGTCAGAGGACGATTGTAGAGCTTTCAAAGAAAAGATCAAAGTTCTCCACGACCCAAATCATCCAAAGTTTGGTGATACTTAAAACTGGTACAGAACTAAAAGCTGGTTTGTTCACTGTGTAAAGCTTTGATGGTACCACAGCAGCACCGGCGCCGTGCTGCACGTCTATATCGTTTCATTACGCTTCTTAATCCTGGAGATCTTGGAATAGCGCATTTCTTAGCGAGTTCAGTCAGACCGCCGCCCACTTTACTGCGTCGGCGCTCGAAGCACGAAAAGCTTCTCATGTGAATGCGCCGGTAACAGCGTAACACTCAGCACCGTGTTTACATGGTTTAGAATGTGCAGTAAGTGTTGAGTGAATGTGGAGGTTAGGATCGGGGATCGTTCTGTCGTTACCGTACGCTGGACTTAATGAGACGCGGCTACATCTAACTATTTTATCTCTGCTATAAGGTGAAGCACGTTGCTGTGTGTACAGAACAGCATGAACACGAGCTGCACTCTGTTTAATATGGAGCACCTGAGAATGTGATCATATGAACATGAACCCTGTTTACATTTAGTTCTGGGTTAGATTATTATCACCTACAGTTTAGTGTTAGAATAAAAGAAGATTAAATCAGATTTCTGAAATAATCGTTTAGATTAATCGACTAATCGATAAAATAGTCTATAGATTAATCGATAGATAAATAGTCGTTAGTGGCAGCACTACTTTGGGCAGTGATTCGTCTCAGAGCCTCGTCCATCGATACGTACCTAATCAAGTGTGTGTGTAGCTCCGCTGATAGTACCAGTGGGGATTTGAACCCTTGATCCCAGCAGGATTGGGCTACCGAAATTTACCTTTGCACCCATCCTCAAACCGTTACTGTCCCTGACTCCCCCGGTCCAGAACGCCACTCTTCCTCCTGATGATAACGAGGGTTTTGGGTTTGACCAGTCTCTGCTTTTCCTCCCAGCTAATAGGCTGCATCATCGGGCGCCAGGGAACCAAAATCAACGAGATCCGTCAGATGTCTGGAGCGCAGATCAAAATCGCTAACGCCATGGAGGGATCGTCGGAGCGCCAGATCACCATCACAGGAACCCCCGCCAACATCAGCCTCGCCCAGTACCTCATCAACGCCAGGTAGGACACCTGTGCTGTTAAATATACGTGCGTTACGTGTGTTTGCTTAAAGGTATAAGATCTCGACTGTGCCAGTGGGCATCACGGTTGAATCTTGTTGTTTGCCACGCCCTCGTCTAAATTCTTCACCGCTGCCACTTCAGTGACTCCCCACTGCAATACGAAGAGCGAATTAAAATCTGGATTTGAAATAGTTTTATTCGGGTGCTTGGGTGGAGCAGCGGTAAAACAAGCTAGCACAACAGAGCTGACATCTCGTTCTCATGAGTTTGAATCTCAGCTCTGCTACCAGCCGGCCGGGCGCCTGTACAGACGACGATCGGCTCATGGAAGTGCTGCAGGGATTCCTCATAACTGCTGCAGTTAAGACCTCCGCTGGCGTGACTGTGCGCTATACGGATCTCCGTATGAACCCTGGTGCAGGTGAAAAGAAGCGGTCGGTGCTGCACACGTGTCGGAGGGGGCGTGTGTTAGTCACATGACCCTCCTCGGACAGGAGTGGAGGTCTGCAGCAGTAGAGGGGGAATATACAGTAATTGGGGAATTGGATATGACTAGATTGAAAGGAAAACTGATGGGAAGGGGTAAATGATGGGCAGCTCCCGCCACGAGTCTGCTGGGTGGGAAAAGACAGGACTAAAAAGCGGGCGGGGTCTTCGAGGCTGTGTAAGGACCCTGGTTAGTAGATCAGTGCGTGACTCTCCATGTGAGAGACCGAACTTACGCACCGTTCCACCGAAGTACAGGGGGGGATAAGAAGGTGCCAGAGGGAGGGCGTGTCAGGAGAATATACCCTCCTCATACACCATCGGGGTCTCCAGCAGAGGTAAAGGAACTGGCTACGACTAAACTGAAGGAAATCCATAAATAAAAATCTTTGCTGTGCGGTAAATACGTGCGGTTTGTAGGTCAGCGTGGGCGGGGCTGTACTAACCCATGCTGCTTTTCCAAAAGGTTTAGAGATGCAGCAGCCATGTGGATCGACCCATCGACCCTGACCATGACCACGCCCTGAAGCTCTGACGCCGCCCTCGTTATCTGTACCGACCTCCCGCCAAACCCTAGCGCCCCTGCATCCGCCAGAATCCCACGTTCTTCGTGCTACGTGGTGTTTAAATACTGTATTAGCATGCTGAACCATCACTGTTTATCTGCTCTGTGGTTGCTGCTGTGCTACCGGCCGGCCGGGCCCCTACACGGACGATGCTCGGCTCTCCGAGGGAGGGCGGGAGGGAGGGAGGGTCTTAGACGATGATTCCTCATAACTGCTGCAGTTACGCCCTCTGCTGGCTGATGGATGGCGCTGCACAGAGACGGGGGGTAACGGAGATCAGTGTGTGACTCTCTGTGCGCTATACGGATCTCCGTATGAACCCTGGTGCAGGTGAAAAGAAGCGGTCTGTGCTGCACACGTGTCGGAGGGGGCGTGTGTTAGTCACAACCCTCCTCGGTCAGAACTGGAGGTCTGCAGCAGTAGGGAATTGGATATAACTCAGATTTCATGATTGTGAAATGATCTGATTGTTCGGCTACAACAAACAAACAATCAAATTATTTTATTTATTTTATTAATTGTATTTTTCTACCCCTCGTCCTCCCCCGTCTCCTCCTCCCCTCTCACCCCCCCCCCCGACTGTTTTAGGCTGACGTCTGAAGTCACCGGAATGGGCGCTCTCTAATTTCTACCCACCATCCTTCACTGCATCACATGACCCCTGCCTGAGCCAATGGCGTTGCACCTCGTTTCTTTTCTCTTCTCCTCCGCACTCGGTTCTTCTGTAATATAAACGAGGGAACCCCCCCCCCCCCCCCCTTTAATATTCAGCACCTCCGGTTCAGTGTCGCCCCTCCTGACCCCCCCGGTTCCTCTCGACCTTTTGGTTTTATAGAAACACTTTAGTCCTCTGGTCCAGGTCTCTGCTCACGCTCACCGGGATCGTTTCTTCTGTATCTACAGCTCAATCAGCACGTGTGTGTGTGTGTGTGTGTGTGTGTGTGTGTGAGCTCAGTACTATAAGCTCACACAACAGCTATCAGTGATTGAATACCCCGAGGACGCTGAGACCCTCTTATGCAATTTTACACAATCCGAAACGAGCATCTTATAAAAACACGATCAGCATCGGCGCATTCACGTAGTAAATCAAACACCGGGGTCTCTACAAATATAGTTTAAATATGAGTTATTACACAATATAAAGTGTTTATTCACAATTGTACTGTATTACGTTCCTAATAATATTAATAATAATAATATAAATAATGATAATAATATAAATAATAATAATAATAACATTAATAATATTAATATCAATAATAATAATAACATTAATAATAATAACAATAATAATAATAATAGTAATAATAATATCAATAATAAATAAAAAAATAATATTAATAATAATATTAATAAAAATAATAATTATGGTTATAAAACATAATAATAATGTATTAAATTAAACAAATGATTTTCTCTAAAACAATAACATAAAATTTTTTACATTTTCTTTTAACATTTTTAAAATTGTTTTTATTTATTTATTTGTTTATTTATTTAGTGTTTTACAGTTTAAGTTGTTACTGTCATGACTTAACAGAGATTCTATATCTGCTAATATATCACCCTGTCTGGGCACTCGGGTGGCACAGCGGGCTTTTACGCCTGCCCACTACTACTGAGATCGCCGAGTTTGAATCTTAGTGATGCTATCGGCCAGCAGGGTATCCAAACAGACATGACAGGCTGTGTCTGAGAAGGGGTGATCATCAGTACGAACAAATACCTGTAGGTACAGAGTACTATTATTATTACTATTATTGTTAAAAATATTATTGTTATTATTATTACCATTATTACTACTGTACCATGATTATTAGTACGTCTTTTATTATTTATATTATTATTATTAATATTATTATCATTATAATACAAATTACAAAATACATTATTATTATTATTCCTATTGTTATTAATATTAATGTTATTATTATTAATATTTAATCTATTATTATATTATTATTATTATAATTATGAAGCACTGCAGTAAATGCAATAAAACCGTGGTGCACTGATGTGTTAGAATTATGAATCACTCTGTTTTATTTATTTATTTTTTGCTGTTTTTAATGTTTCTTCGTTTTGTTTCGTCTTCATTAGTCTTAAACTGTACTTGCACACGTGAACATGTTTAAAATGTTTGATTTATTATAAAGAATTGTGTTTGTTTATGGAAAGATTTATTGTACTAGAGCAGCAGATAAACCCACAAACTCTTGATCTTGTTTTAGCTGTAACTCTGTTATACTAATAGTTTATGATTTATAATATTTACTGTTCAGTGCTCGCAGGTCTGGATCTGTTTGATGATCGAGGTACGATTACCTTTCAAATGTTTTGTAAAAGGAATAAATAAATAAAGGATTTTTGTTCCCTTCAGATTGTGATCAGTGTGTGTTATTGAATTATTAATCAAACGTTTATTTAGAGGAAATTAGAATATCTACCCCCCCCCCTCCCAACCAACCCAAACAAACAGAACGAGTCCGTGACAAATGTCCAGAAAACCTCCAGAAACGTAAATAGATATGAAATGCAGCGTTCTACCTGCACATAACTAATGTACATATTTATATCTGTCAAACCTTAAAAATGTCAAATTTATTATTATAGGGTACAAAAATGTCACCATTGCCAGTAATGTTAATAAAGTTATAAACACGAACCTGTTTCATATAAAAATCATATAAAAAATTCTTTTTTTTTTTGCATTTTCTCTCTTTTTCTCCCGATTTTTTAGCGCATCCAATTTTTACCCAATTGACCGCCCCCTATTAAGGAGAGCGAACCTCCGACACGTGAGCAGTACCGACTGCACCTTTTCACCTGCACGAGGAGAGTTCATATGTGGATCAGCTTTGTGTACAGAGAGCCACACCCTGATCAGCGTTATTCCTCGTCTCTGTGCAGACGCCATCAACCAGCCAGCAGAGGTCGTAACTGCAGCAGTAACTGAACAACAGCCAAACGTTGTTCATGTGGCCGCTCAGCCCAGCCGGATGGCAGAGTCGAGACTCGATACGATGTATTCGAAATCCCAGCTCTGGTGTGCTAGCATGTTTTACCACTGCGCCACCTGTGCGGCCTAAAAATTCTAATAACATTTGTAAATAGCGTACTGACTTCGTCAAGTCAAATTTATTTGTATAACGCATTTTACTACAGACATTGTCTCACAGCAGCTTTACAGCATCCAGGACCAACAGACCAAAAGCCCCCAAAAATTCTGTTGAGAAGCCGAGGGCGCCAGTGGCATGAAAAACTCTCTTAAAATTACAGGATGGAACCTTGAGATGAACCTGACAACGTCACTGCAGCACAAAAACACAAAGCTCTTTGTTCCAGGTTGCTTCACATGGTGAGTTTTGCATTTATGATTTATTATATTAACCTTTATTATATAAGGTTTTTATTATTATTACTGATGCACTTGTTATAAATGCACCCACTATTTGGCCTCTTTTAGTTGCCTCATGTAGGTTTGAAATGTCACAGTACAAAAGCTCGGCTTGTTAATGCTGATGTGTAATGTTACTCACAGTCGATCGGATCAAATCCGTCTGTGCAGGTTTTGTTTATAATAAATTAATTTAGTCACAATGAAGTCACTCCTAATGTATATGGTATTTGTTCATCAGTGCCCCCGGGTTACATCCAAGGATTACTTTTATAAAAATTTGAGCTAATATGTATAAATATTCTATTCTATGTTATGGGTCATTAGGGGTTTTTGGACCAACAGTTTAAACATCACTGATGTAAACAGTGGGTATCTGACGTGACTCTGTTGTACCACTAGGTGGCTCTGAAGATCAAAAATGCCACTTTATAAACCTTATTTAATAAACGTAAGCATTTGAAACCTATAATCGGGATAACTGGTTCTACCAATGAATCAGACCCACTGTGACCCTGACCAGGATGAAGCAGTGCTAAAACAGACACTGAACAGTTGCATGAATGAGGATGAATTTGCATCAGCTGTCTCGCTGTGCCTGAGCTACAGTACCAGTATCTATACTACAAATTCCTCTGCACTCGGAGTCTAGATGCTTGTACCTGATTGTTTCCTGAATCCTGGAGGAGTTTGTATTTAATCGAGCACGGCGGTGGTTTCCCGGGTCCAGCCGGACTCAAATCACAGAGGAGAATCCAGGAGCACAGAGAAGCATCGATCCTACTGACCCCACCGAGACCCCTGAGAGAGCTGAGGTCACCTCCAGTCTGCCTCTGTTCCTCCTCCAAACCAGTTCACTTCCAGCTGGAAATTAGATAAATCCGCCCGTCTGCTCTCCCCCAGGTCCCGAAAGCTTCAACTATCTGAACCCTTTCAGCCCGAAAAATAAATCAATCACTGATGATTGAATCTGGAATTAATTCACTTAGGCTGTTCAACACTTGATACGACTAAATTGGAAGGAAAACTCAAGTGTCCTGCACAGAGCTCTGAGCTCAGAGCCCCACTCAACAGCTCTGGGATGAACCGGAACATCGACTGATCGATCAGCGCCCAGCCGCACAAATGCTGCCATCTTTGGTACTACTGAATGGGCACAAATTCCCACACACAGACACACTTCAAAGTCAGTGGCTGTTGTTCCAGCTGATAAAATCACTCTGTTTTTAATACGGTTTGTTTTTGGAACGTGGCGCCCAACAAGCTCACGGTTACTTTCAGGTGTCCGAATATTTTTGACCGTATAGCTTACATACAGATTTAAGATTCCAGATTGTAAAACAGAGTCCCACTTTCTAATCTTCCTAAATTATGTTGCTAAAATCGCAGTGATTTAGACTTATCCGCTTCCCTCTTGACACGAGTAGATGATTAAATTAAACAGACGCCCCTCAGACCCGTCTGGCGCTGAGTTAGAATTAAATTTAATTGCCATGTCTGGATGTAGCACTGCAGCCCACCATGCCCCCACCCCAACCCCCACCCCCCCAAATCCCTAAAAAATACCTCTGAGATGAAAAATCCCTCTTGCTATGAACACAGAGACACTCGAGAGGTTTAACGATGCCACAACAATCATTCTGAGACCATCAGACGTTCACATCGATGCCATCGGCAGGCGCTTCTGTCCAAATCTACAAACTGTGACTAATACAGTGCAAGCAATTGAGCATTAAGGGCCTCGCTCAGGGGCCAAGCAGTGACAACCATGACACCAAAGAACCATGGAACCCAGGAACCAAAGAACCATGGAACCAAGGAGCCGAAGAACCAAAGGACCATGAAACCAAAGAACCATGGAAATAAAGAACCATGGAACCAAAAAACCAAAGACACATGGAACCAAAGAACAGTGGAACCAAAAATCCAGACACATGGAACCACAGAACTGTGGAAACAAAGACGCATGGAACCAAAGAACAGTGGAACCAAAGAACCAAAGACGCATGGAACCAAAGAACCATGGAACCAAAGAACCAAAGACGCATGGAACCAAAGAACAGTGGAACCAAAAAACCAAAGACACATGGAACCAAAGAACTGTGGAAACAAAGACGCATGGAACCAAGGAGCCGAAGAACCAAAGGACCATGAAACCAAAGAACCATGGAAATAAAGAACCATGGAACCAAAAAACCAAAGACACATGGAACCAAAGAACAGTGGAACCAAAAATCCAGACACATGGAACCACAGAACTGTGGAAACAAAGACGCATGGAACCAAAGAACAGTGGAACCAAAGAACCAAAGACGCATGGAACCAAAGAACCATGGAACCAAACAACCAAAGACGCATGGAACCAAAGAACAGTGGAATCAAAAAACCAAAGACACATGGAACCAAAGAACTGTGGAAACAAAGACGCATGGAACCAAAGAACAGTGGAACCAAAGAACCAAAGACGCATGGAACCAAAGAACAGTGGAACCAAAGAACCAAAGACGCATGGAACCAAAGAACAGTGGAAACAAAAACGCATGGAACCAAAGAACCATGGAACCAAAAAACCAAAGACACATGGAACCAAAGAACTGTGGAAACAAAGACGCATGGAACCAAAGAACAGTGGAACCAAAGAACCAAAGATGCATGAAACCAACAACCACTGAACCAAAGAACCATGGAACCAAAGAAACAAGGAACCAAAGAACCATGGAAACAAAGAACCAAAGACGTATGGAACCAAAGAACCGTGAAAATAAAGATCCATAGAACCAAGGAACCAAAGAACCAATGAATCAAAGAACCATGACACCAAAGAACCATGGAACCAAGGAACCAAGGAACCAAAGACGTATGAAACCAAAGAACCATGGAACCCAGGAACCAAAGAACCATGGAACCCAGGAACCAAAGAATCAAAGAATTGTAAAAAAAAAAAAAAAAAAAAAGAACCATGGAACCAAAGAGCCATGAAACCAAAGAACCGTGGAACCATGGAACCAAGGAACCAAAGAACAATGAAAACAAAGAACCATGGAACCCAGGAACCAAAGAATTGTAAAAAAACAAAGAACCATGGAACCAAAGAGCAATGGAACCAAAGAACCGTGGAACCATGGAACCAAGGAACCAAAGAACAATGGAAACAAAGAACCATGGAACCAAGGAACCAAAGACGTATGAAACCAAAGAACCATGGAACCCAGGAACCAAAGAACCATGGAACCAAAGAACCATGGAACCCAGGAACCAAAGAATCAAAGAATTGTAAAAAAACAAAGAACCATGGAACCAAAGAGCCATGGAACCAAAGAACCGTGGAACCATGGAACCAAGGAACCAAAGAACCATGGAACCAAAGAACCATGGAACCCAGGAACCAAAGAGGTATGGAACCAAAGAACATAATAACCATGGAAACAAAGAATCAAAGAACCAAAGAACTGTAGAACCAAAGATGCATGGAACCAAGAAACCAAAGAACCATGGAACCATGGAACCAAAAAAACATGGTAACAAAGAACCGTGGAACCAAAGAATCAAAGAACAAAAGAACCATGGAACCACTGAACCAAAAAATTAAAGAATCGTGGAACCAAAGAATCCTGGTTTAAACTTTCTAAACTTATTACGTAAAAGTTTTGGGTTCTTTATTAATATTAAAGCTTTTATGTGAATAAATGAGCCGTTAGGCTGTTTTTATTTATTTATAATGACAGTGTAAATGTTAGCCTGGAGCCCTGCAGTGTGTTTACAGGATAAATCTGTCTGTATCTGCTCCTGTGAATAAATTCTGTGTATAAAATATCGTACACACGTCGTTACGTAACTTTCATTAAGTTTAAATTCTGATGATGTAAAATCCTCATGAGCTTCAGGTTTTTACCCTCCTCTCCCTCCTCTCCCTCCTCTCCCTCTGCTCTCCGGTTGTATTTATAGTTCGACGCTCCAGCGTTTGATGGATTAATTTGAAGTAAATGAAATTAGATTGATTTAATAATGACTTGACAGAAACGTCGGTGCGCTCTGTCATGACTCGACCTGCGTGACCGGATCAGTTCCTGCTCACGTGAATAAATTCATCATCACGTTTCAGATCCACTGAGCAGAAACACGAACGAGAGGAGCCCTGGACGGGTCACAGGGCAAAAACACACTCACCTGGGGGGACTTTAGTAGCTTCATTCATCCTGACTGCACGTCTTTGTACTGTGGGAGGAAACCGGAGCACCTGGAGGAAACCCACACAGACACGGGGAGAACATGCAAACTCCACACAGAAAGGACCCAGGCTGCTTCACCTGGAAATCAAACCCAGGATCTTCTTGCTGTGAGGTGACAGTGCTACCCACCGAGCCACCGTGCCGCCCACAAGGTCATTCAAAACCATTACTGACCATCAAACGTCCAGATATTTCATTCTTAAGCTTGTTAGGCTGAGACTTTTATCCAAAACACTCACAGATAGAAGAGAATTCGAGCACCCAGGGGTCGAGGGCCTCGCTCAAGGGCCCTACAGCGGTGGACCCAAAACCTAAAGACAAATCATCCAGCAGCTTAACGAATGAGCCCCTTAAATCTCGGCTCTACTCCTAAGGTTTGGGTTCCCTCCACAGATCAGCGTCCTTCACGTTCCGCTGTGTTCCAGAAGGTTCCTCCTGATCCCATCAGGCTTCAGTTCGTTAACACTGAGTCTGGATAGTCCATCACGCTGTCACCGAGCGTTCTTCAGGCTGAACCGAGCTCCAGTTCCTCATCCTGTCAATCACCGTGCATTTACCCTTCAGCCAAAAAAAAACACAAGTCCCGGTTGCTAAAATAATCATTCATTTAAATCTGACACAGAAAAGAATGAGAAACACGACACCAAATCACCCTCACACAGCGTATCATCACCCGCTGGAGGTGTGAAACGCCTGAGAAACGTCAGTAATGGATGACCGGGACGTCACCGTCTGCATCCGCTGCAGCCACTCACTGGATTTTCTTTAACGACCTCTAATTATTATCCGGGTTAAAACGTTTAAACTACAACCTGAACTGTTTTCTTTCACAGATCGTTTCTGTGTGAGAAAATCATCGTTCCTGCTGAAACCCGGACTGAAATATTATGATGTCATAATGTGCAATATTTAATTTAACTGAAAACTGTTAACCACAAGATCTTGGTGCATTTTTAATCAAAAATCTCCACCACAGGATCAGTCTGTACAGAGCGACCTGTGGCACAGGTGGTATAGGTAAATGATAGGGATGCCGCCCATTCGTAGGGGTGCCAAGACGCCCGACTGAGGGGAAAATATTCTTTCTAACTTTTACTGTTTTTTCTTAATATTACAAAAAAGCCCACATACAGCATCTTAAGTTCACAGTCTAATAAAATGAACTGCGTCGCCCGTCTGGAATCCCCCGGCACATAGATCCTCATATTGACGTTAAATATATATAAACGTTAGTGTGTGTGTGTCCAGCATTCACTGATCCGACATCCTCCGGACACAAGAGACTAGAATCATCACTCATTTAGGCACCCGAATGATTCACAAATAGCTTCCAAATGACTGTCAAAATGACTTTCAAAATTACTCAAAAATAACTCTAAAAATGACTCCTTAAATAACACCCAAAATGACTCTAAATAATGACTCTCAAAATAACTGTAAGAATGACCACCAAAATTACTCTAAAACGACTCCCAAAATAACTCTCAAATCGACTCCCACAATGACTCCAAAAATGACTCCCAAATGGCTTCCAAAAGTCTCTTAAAATGACTTCCAAATGACTCTCAAATTGACTCCTTAATGACTCTCAAATTGACTCCAAAGATGACTCGCAAATGGCTTCCAAAAGTCTCCTAAAATGACTCCCAAATGACTCCAAAAATGACTCACATAATGACTCTCACTTGACTTTCAAAGTGACTCCCAAAATGACTCTTGATTCATGATTTATGGTTTTCTGATGTTTAAGTGGCCATTATGAGTTCTCAGGGACAGCAAAGTCAGGGACAAAATAAACTGTTATAAATATTAATGCAATATTTTGTGTAAAACCTTATTTATATTTATATATTATTTATACTGGATTGTGTTATATTTAAATTTAATTCAAGTCACATGTTCCATTAATTGTGTTTTTACTAAATAAACTAAATCTCTCAGACATGAAGCTGCAGCGTGTGTGTGGGTGTAGAAACTCTCATCGATGAATAAATGATGCAACGGGCACCAACCAAAATCCTGCCCGGGGCGACGTGTCGGTCAGCGTCGGCTTAGTCTGGACAACGATGGCTCGTGGCTCATCACAGGACTGCAGGCAGTTTTGGTTTTTCATTATATTACCTACCGTACATAATAATGTTGATAGATGTATATGGGTGGGGAGGGGGGGATGCAAAAAATGTAGACAAAAAAGACATCAAGTGAATATAAGTCACCTTTAAACATCATACTACACATTGCAAGTATAATTCCGCTTCGACGCTGTGTAAGGACCCTGGCTTAGTACAAAACCGTACAAACCAGAACATCTATGAAAACAGATCCAGGAAGTGTCATTGACCAGCCTGATTTGGGACAGAGCCGAGCGCCCTCCGTCATTGTTCTGCCGGGTCTGAACGTACCGGATCGTCAGCTGGTGATGACAGCCGGCACACGGACTGATTCATTATACACCCCGAACACACGCTGTTTATTATTCCATTTCCTCTTATTAACATAATCGTACACATGAATCATTAATACTGAATCACACACCACGCTGGGCACCATTTTAACTGTCCAAAACAAACCTATAAAATGACTAATGTTTGTAAGAACTGATCTTTGCTCTTATGGTGTTTTGATGTTGTTTAATGTTGTTTTTCAGCTCTAGTGGGTACCATACAGCTCCCAATCCTCAGGGATCCTAATTCTGAACCCTCCTTAGTCTCCTCTGGGAACTCCATTGTCCCACACTTCTCAGAAACGTACAGAAGGTGGATTGTCGACTTTAAGATGCACAATCCACAAAGTTCAGTTTAATTATCGTCTTTCAGTTGTTCCCTTATTTAGGCGTCGCTGTGGCAGATCTGGTCCTCATACCAGACTCGGTACGGTTTTACACCAGATGCCCTTCCTGACACAAGCCTCCTATTTCTGTCTAGGTTTGGGACCTGCACTGAGACAAGTGCACCTACCAATGATTAGACTGTGTCAGACACTCATATCTATGCAGATGCCCAACTGGCCGATAGCACTGCTGGTCAGGAATCTGCATGGACATGACTGGGCAATGTCCAGAAAGGAGGGGTGCTCTCAGTGCAGGTCCCAAGCCCCGATAGAAATCAAGATCCTCATATTGTATAAATGTTATTAATGCACAGTTGTAGTTACTGGCTTCCAAATCACTCCTAAAATGACTCCCAAATGACTTCCAAATGGTTTTGAAATGACTCCTAAAATGACTCCCAAATTACTCTTAAAATGACTCCCAAAATGACTCCCAAATCACTACTAAAATGACTCCCAAATGACCCCGGAAAATGACTCCCGAAATTACTCCTAAAATGACTCCCAAATGACTTCCATATGACATCCAAATCACTCCTACAATGACTCCCAAATCACTCCTACAATGACTCCCAAATGATTCCTAAAATGACTCCCAAATGACTCCTAAAATAACTCCCAAATGACTCCCAAATCACTCCTAAAATGACCCCGAAAAATGACTCCCGAAATGACTCCTAAAATGACTCCCAAAATGACTTCCATATGACATCCAAATCACTCCTAAAATGACTCCCAAAAGACCCTGGAAAATTACTCCCAAAATGACTCCCAAAAGACTTCCAAATCACTCCTAAAATGGCTTCCAAATGGTTTTGAAATGACTCCTAAAATGACTCCCAAATGACTCCAAAAATAACTCCCAAATGACTCCTAAAATGATTCCCAAATGACTCTAAAAATAACTCCCAAAATGAATCTCAAATAACTTCCAAATCACTCCTAAAATGACTCCAAAATGACTAAGAAAATGACTCTAAAAAGACTCCCCAAATGACTCCAACCCCTCAGACCCCCCAGGTTATTAACCCCCCTGTACCAACAGATCAGACTTCTGCATTAAAATCACATCATTTATCTCTAGCCCCGCCCTCAGTAATACTAACCCCACCCACACAGAGCTCACTGTCCAATCAGCGCTCAGTATTCAGTCTTATAGTGGCTCAGTCACACTGACTGTAACAGTGGGGACAGAATCCCAGAGAGAGGAGCATCATCTCTGTAACCTGAGGAGGGAACAATACACTGCTGTTACACACACACACTGAGGTACTACACACACACACACACACACACTGAGGTATGGTACACACACACTGAGGTACTACACACACACACACACTGAGGTACTGTACACACACACACACACCTTTGTTATTCTAAAGCTGTAATGGTCTGTTCTGGCACTCAAGATCTTTTTTACTGTCACCTCTAGTCTTAAATTGATTCATTGCTAATATTCTTGCACAGATTCTGTATTTACTGTCTTAGGACCTTGTCTTGTTTATTTATTTGTCTTTGCACTATTGTTTTTTATATCAATTCTTTTTTATTTCTGTGCTGAAGAAGTAGCCTGACAGTGTTTTGTTATACTGCACAACCCTGTATTATTATAATAACAATAAAGTTCAACTGAATTTTAATAATCACTATAATTATACAGAATCAGTCTGAACTCTTGGTAAAGATCCTAAACTTGTGGCACTATAGGGCACCTTTAATGCTGCTTTTCTACTTCTTCTTACAGAAATAGGATCAGATTTGAAAATGCACTAGCGACCGAATAAGATGCCGTTCTGAATTTATTCAATTTAGAATTCATTTCAAATCCCATTTAAATAAAAACCCAAGTTCTAGTTTTATAGTGAGAAAAAGATTTAAAATTGTTAAATGATAGCACATTTCAAATGATGAAAACTCAAACACTAGGTGCATTTGTTATTATTAAATTATTATTATATATATTTTTTTGGAAACACATATTAGATATTATAATTCGGTGACTTTACGAGCTCTGTGGAATCTATCGGAACCCTAGTACGATCTGCTCAGTGTAGAAACAGAATATCGTGTGTTTGTCCTCTAGATGTTATTAAACCTGAGAGCCTCACTGTCAGTCTGTACAAAGATTTCCTTTAAACTAAAGCAGCTTGTTTGTTTACACCCTGTTACCTCTGTCATGTTGTACCTGGGGTGATAGACTTCCAATCACTTGCATGGACACTTCAACACTTCAGATAAAACTGCTGATGAAAAAGGACCCTCATCCCCACCCCCTGACCCCGTCCCAAAACTTATGGTTGTGGTTGGATTTAAAAAGGAGGAAATGCAGGATTTAACCGTATAAATAAATGATTACAAAGTAAGATATACGGTGATGATTCCTACCGACTGCTCCTGTTAGGCGTCAGAGCAGATTATTTGTTTGTATGTTCGATTTTGGTTTCAGTTAGTACGGGATTTAGTCTTTACTTGATCTCATTGGTCTTAGTTGGTATAGGATTTGGTCTTGTCTTGGTCTCAGTTAGTCTAGGACTTGGTCTTGTCTAGGTCTTAGCTGATGGAATTTGGTCTTAGCTGGTATAGGATTTGGTCTTGTCTTGGTCTTAGTTAGTATTTGATTTAATTGTGTCTTGGTCTTAGTTAGTATGGGACTTAGTCTTGTCTTGGTCTTGTCTTGGTCTCAGTTAGTCTAGGACTTGGTCTTGGCTTGGTATTAGTTAGTATAGGACTTGGTTTTGTCTAGGTCTTAGCTGATGGAATTTGGTCTTAACTGGTATAGGATTTGGTCTTGTCTTGGTCTCAGTTAGTATGAAAGTTGGTCTTGTCTTGGTGTCAGTTAGTATAGCATTTAGTCGTGTCTTGGTCAATTAGTATGGGACTTGGTCTTGTTTTGGTCTCAGTTAGTATGGGACTTGGTCTTGACTAAGATTTTGTTTTATTATGTAAAGAACTAAATGATGAATCCAGTATCTGTGTTTGTTTTGGACTGATCTGTGTTTTTATGATTGGGTTTTATTTTGATGTAATAAACATTATTTGATCTCCAGTACAGATTTGATCAGATTCTATACTAACATGTCCGTGCTTCAGTGATGTTTATTGTACTGATGCTGTAATAAGAGACTAATCATTTGTCGAGCATTAATTATTGATGGATTTCTTCTGTCCTGTGGAATATTTTATTAATGGGCGTTATTGATCAGATGTCGACCGTAGCAGTTATTATTTGATACCCTGTGGTTTCCTGTCTGTCTGCAGTTACTTCCTGTCTGTGCCAGAGTTGGTTTACATCACTATAGTGTTTATGCACTGATGGACACATTTAAGTATTTATTATTATTATTATTATTATTTTATTTATTATTATTATTATTAATAATATTTTATTTATTATTATTATTATTATTTTATTTATTATTATTATTTTATTTATTATTATTATTATTATTATTATTATTATTATTATTATTATTTAAATCCAGTGCTCATCTCAGGTTCACTCTTAAACATCCTACATCAGTTAATCTTTCAATATTAATATTTTTTCATGATAAAACATAACCCTAGATTTTGAGATTGAGAGAGTTAATTAACTACACACTGTACCTGAGTTTATTATTATTATTAATTTTATTGATCAGTTTCCTGAGGACGAGTGACGTTCAGTGTTATTAATGAACTCTGTTATTATCAGTCTGTGGCAGAATGAATCAGGTCGCTCATTTGTGTTACTAATAAGAACTGGTTTTACATTTTTATCTGCTCTTACTGGAGCCGAACAGGATGGTTCACGTCTGCATCATTATAATGAATTTTAATTCACTCATATGGTGTGAAATTATAATTACTGAGGATATAATCACGTATATATTATAGAATACATTACAGAATTATACAGAATTATATTAGTGTCAGAAATTAAAGCTTCTTTCTTTTGTACTGTAATAAAATCTTAATAAAATTAAAAAAAGAAATGTATATTATTATTCTCCTGTGTGTAGGACAGACCAGCAGACCAGCAGGGTGAGAGTTTGAATCTTAACTCTGTTATTTTTTTAGTATTTTAATTCATTCTAATTAGAATAAAAATTATTTAAGCTTTTACGTTTTTCAGGCAGGACAGAACAAATCTTAAATTTTCTTTTTATTGTACGAACTAAACTGTATTAGAATAAAAACCTTTCATTATAAATGCAATAAATAAATGTCAATGTTTTACACACGGAATGAAATATATACTTTATTACCTATTTTATTTTAATCAGCCCTTATTTAAATTCCAGGTTCATTACTGTGACCTACTGGATTATAGTGCTCATTTACATTTACATTTTCTGTATTTAGTGGACGCTTTTATCCAAAGCGACTTACATTACAGTTACAGTATACAGCCTGAGCAACTAAGGGTTAAGGGCCTTGTTTAAGGGCCCAACAGCAGCAACCTGGCAGTGGTGGAGCTTGATTACTAGTCCAGTACCAGTCCAGTACACTAGGGTACGTGGTTAAGGTACTGGACGTGGTTGTTTTTATTAATTTATATAGATAGGTATTAATATTCATACAGGTGGAGACTGAGATGTACCAGCGCTCTGTACCGCTTTATGCTTAAATACAAACATCAGTGCTTGAGGGTTTTTCATGCATTTTCTCCCCATTTTCCTCCTGATTTAGCGACTCAATTCGTCTTCCACTGCTGAGAGATACCAGATTCACGAAGTACCACAGGGGTGAGAGCTGGTTGCTTAGTCGTTTTTGCTGTAATGTGTGTAATCACAGCGTTACATGTTTACACCAGAATAAAAAGCTTTTCTTCCTTTCCGCGATGAACGACCTTTGTTTTTTTAAACAGTCGTTCCTTTAATAAATGAAGCAGACCCGAGGACGCCTGCAATTATCTTCTAGAGCATCCATGGCCTGACCTTGATGTGATTAGTGAAGCAGAGGGAATTCAGAGGAATTTATGCTACAGCAGAGCACAGACGCGGATCCCAACCTAAAACCGTTCAGGTACTGGATCTGAATTGATTGGTTTATAACTGCTGGGATGTTTTGCTTCTCCAGTGCCATCACACCTATGTGGGTTTGGAATTTCGGATAGCGTCGCCCCTGATTTGACTGCAGGTTTGTGTGTCGGAGCTCCTGCTGGTGCCAGTATGAGATAAACAATTACAGCTCATAGAGCTACGTTCTATTAACCTGATTTATTTATTAGTTTATTTAGTAAAAGTGAGCTTGTGTGGTGTAATGCTAAGAGCCACGCTGATGTAGTAACAGTGCTCGAGCTCCAGGGATTTGAACTCCAGCATGGGCTCATAAATACAGAGGGCACAGGGCATTACAAGAACCCAACCAGTAACAGGACAGAGACTGGTGCACGTCTGTCGCACGCACAGATACATTTAAGGGTCAGGTGTAGCCTAGTGGTTAAGGTACTGGACTAGTAATGGAAAGGTCGCTGGTCCAAGCCTCGCCACTGCCAGGTTGCCACTGTTGGGCCCTTAAGCAAGGCCCTTAACCCTCAATTGCTTAGACTGTATAATGTCACAGAACTGTAAGTCACTTTGGATAAAAGCGTCTCCTAAACTCTTACATGTCTTTGTAGGGCAGTCGATTAGGATGTGATTTACTGTCAACGGCAGTTTTCTCCCAGTTTAGTCGTACCCAGTTCCTTTCCCTCTGCTGGAGACCCCGATGGTGTACGAGGAAGGTATATTCTCCTGACACGCCCTCCCTCCGACACGTGCTTGCTCCACCAACCCCTTCTTATCCCCCCGTACTTTGGTGGATCGGCGCATGAGGTCACGCGCTGATCTCCACGTTCCTCCACTTCTGTAAAGGCGCCTCGGGCTACTAACCAGGGTCCTTACACAGCCTTAAAGACCCTACACACGTTTTAGTCCCGTCTTTTCCCACCCAGCAGACTAGTGGCTGATTTTATTTGCTATATATATATATAAATACATACAGTATATATTTAATGCATTTTTACCCGATTGCATTACGCTTCCTCTCTACTGGTGCTGACCCCCGCCCCTGATTGAGGGGAGCGAGACTGTCACACGCCCCCTCCGACACGTGTGCAGTAGCCGACTGCATCTTTGCATCTGCACGAGGCGAGTTAATATACGGCTCAGCTTTGTGCACGGAGAGCCACACCCTGATCCTCATAATCCCTCGCCATTAATCAGCCAGCAGAGGTCGTAATTGCATCAGTTATGAGGTCCCTATCTGGTCCCTATCTGGTCCCTATCTGGCTCCCTATGGTTGTTCATGTAGCCACCCCAGTTTGAACCGATGACTTTGAAATCCCAGCTCTGGTGTGCTAGCATATTTTACCGCTGTGCACCTAAGCGGCTCCAGCTTTATATTTGACTTATATGCACAATAAATGTAAATAAAAGCTTTTTTGTTTGTTTGGTTTTTTTGTAAATGCAGAATAATAACGTATCACGTATCAGAATATTTACTGCCTGCAAGAAGCCAACAGAAAAATCCACATTAAGAAAACATCAGAATTATTTTAATGATAATTTAATGTTCCCTCATTATGTTTAATGTATTTTTAATGTCTTAAAAAACACCCCGGAAAGTTTAATTATTACTGTACATGGTGATTATTTTAACCTTAATATTATTTTACTGTAGTTTGATGTCCTGCCTGAAGTCACAGATTTTAGAAGATTTTTCTCTGTTGTGCTCTTATACACGATGTGAAGGAACGTCCAGGTTCACGTCATTTCATTACTCACACTGAGAGGGGTTAAAATAATAAATAAATAAATAAATAAATAAATAAATAAATAAATAAATAAATAAATAAATAAATAAATAAATAAATAAATAAATAAATAAATAAATAAATAAATAAATAAATAAATAAATAAATAATAATTAAATAAATAAATAATAATTAATAATAAATAGATAAATAAATAATAATAAATACATAAATAATAATTAAAAGAAATAATAAATAATAAATAAATAAATAAATAATAATAAATACATAAATAATGATTAAATGAATAAATAATAATTAAATAATAAATAATAATAAATAAATAAATAAATAAATAAATAAATAAATAGTAATTAAATAATAATTAAATAAATAATGTTAAAATAAGGTTTTGACAAGAACAACAACAGGGCGGGACGGGATGAGGCTTGGCAGGGCGAGTGCCGGATTCAGGAGGATGAACCCAGAATGCAGGATGCTTAACCAGTGCATTAGACAGTGAAAGCCTGGTGAGTAGAGCTTAGGACTATCAATCAAAAGGTTGCAGGTTCAAATCCCATCTCTGCCATGCAGTGACTGTTGGGCCCTTAAGCATCAAATGACAATGAAGGTATTTATTTATTCCAGCCAAAACAACACTGCAGCTAATGGACTAGTAAGCAGAACGTTTTAACTCCTTTGATTACATGGGTGTGTTTATAGATTTTTTCTTCTTTTCAGGAGGACACCAGCTTTGTTTGGCTCGACCTCATCCCACATCCATGTTCAGACTTGGCTCTGACCTTCATCTTTTCAGCACCACTTCTTTTCACCGATCATTTTGCCCTTATGGATCATTTCCTGGACGTGTGCAGTAAACTTCGGCTCTGACAGTGGACGTTCTTCTAAACTTTACATTCATTATAATTGCATTACCTCAAGAACCAGGATTCGACTGAACCTGACGTATCTGAGATGGATTAACGTATCTGAGACGAAGACGCTGAAGTACGTGGATTAATAATGACTGCCCTGACTGCCCTTGATCTCTAGCACGGTGGGAACCATGAGTCTCCCTGCAGAGTTCCTCTCCTCAGCGAGTTCCCGGGTTCGAGGATTGCATCTCATGCTGCTTCTTCTGACCGCCGTGGCATCCGAGTGTCCCAGGAGCTGCCAGTGCACGGAGAGGAGCGGCCTGGTGGTGGTGCAGTGCTCCTCCCGCAACCTGGAGCTCATCCCGCCCGACCTGCCTCGTGACACCGTGGCGTTGCTTCTCTCCTCCAATCACATCACCAGAATCCCCGGCCAGGCTTTCCGAGACCTGCCGCGCCTGCAGGAGCTCGACCTGTCCCGGAACTCCATCGAGAGCATGGACGCCGACGCCTTCCACGGCGTCTCGGAGACCCTGCGGACGCTCAACCTGTCGCACAACCGGCTCCGCGGCGTGCCCAAGGAGGCCTTCGCCCGGCTGCGGGCCAAGATCGGCCTGGCCAACAACCCGTGGCACTGCGAGTGCACGCTGCAGGAGGTCCTGCGAGAGCTCCAGCTCGACCCCGAGACGGCCGGCGAGGTGAGCTGCCACACGGCCGTGCAGGACGAGTACGCCGGCAAACCCGTCATCCAGGTCCTGGACTCGGGGATGAACTTCTGCAGCTTCCACCACAAAACCACGGACGTGGCCATGTTCATCACCATGTTCGGCTGGTTCGCCATGGTGATCGGGTACGTGATATACTACGTCCGGCACAACCAGGAGGATGCCCGCAGGCACCTGGAGTACCTCAAGTCTCTGCCCAGCAGCTCACAAATCAGCAAAGACTTCGACACCATCAGCACGGTTCTGTAGCGTCGAGATTGTATTCGAATAACAGGACACGCCTTAAAGCTAACGTCCAAACACGGACCACTTTCATTTACAATACACACCACATATTTCATAAATATAGATGATTTTATTTTATAAATAAGGATTTCATATATTTTCCACTTGCAAATGAGCAAAATATCTGTTAGTGATGTCATAACACGTACATGCACTGGTGATACGACCACATCATATTAATATTACTGTTAATATTACTGAACCCTTTTATTTACACAAAACAAGAACAAGCACCGGTTCTGTGTGTAAACCTAGCTTTCTCTCTACACACACACATTTCCCATCATCCTACACTCCCGAGAAGAGGGCGTGTCTAAATTCTTAGCTCCCTTAAAATGCTCCTACTGAGGCGCCTTAATTCTGAGTGATGATCTGACCGAATGACGAGGGAGCGTCCGACGCCTCCTCAGCGCTAAAGATCAATCCCAGCATTCAGTGCGGCACGACTTTTCTCACAAAAAACTACAAGCATGGCGGACGAATCAAATTATAGTGTAAATAAATTATGGTTGATGTGTAATCTGTATAAAGGTGTAATTATACGAGTGGGTTTATTTGTAAATTAGGGCGTCAAGGACAGTTTAAGCGTTTTGGGTACACGGAGGGAGGTGTTACAACGGGCTGAGGCTAACTGTGTTAGCTTAGTAAGCTTAAACTGCGGTGACATAATCGTGTGTCTAAATAATCTGATTATGAGCTCCAGGTCTGATTAGAATCCTCTCTACTGATCAGGTTTACACACAGACCCTCAGTGTTATATTTATTTATGATCAGTGATGCATGTTTCCATACTCGTCTTACCAGATTCTGAGAATATTGCAGAGATGTTCACAAGTCACAAATTACGAGTCCGAGTCGAGTCAGGAGTCAATATAATCTACACAAAACATATATTATAAATGTAGCGTAGAAATAACAGATTAGCGAGTGTATTTAGCCGTTTTACTTCGTGTCTTTACTTTCCTCCTCATTGTGTAAATGAATGTAATTTCTGTAACAAGAAGGTTCCAGTTAAAAGCTTCAACTGATACGTTTTGTTTTCATTACAGAACAAAAGCGCTCGATAAATCACGGCACAGCGGCCAAAATCCCAAACACAGCAAAAACCATCATAACCGCTGCTTACCTTAGCTTCTGTTCTTCCAGATGCTATTACATTTATAAGCGTGCGTCCCATTAGGAACAGAATCCGTTATTTTGTAAACGTGCTTATAATTAAAAACCTCCAAACTTTTCCCGGTGGTGAAGTAAAACAGGAAGTGGTTAGAAAGCCGATCGAGCGTTTCATTACCACGTCATCTGTGTGACGCAAACTGAATAAATGCAAATAACAGCATTTCTTACTAACAATTACAATCAGAAGCTCTGATTGGTTCAGAAAGCGTCTTTCAACCATTAGCGCTGATTCTGTAGGAGCTTTCCATTCACCCCGGCTGTTCCTGTGAAGTGCACTACGTAGGGTATTCCACCATTTTAAGTGAGATTCTGATCCAAAGGGAACGAGAATGTTCAAATGAAGTGTAGGCTGTGTACGGTGACAGCTGTAGCCTAGTGGTTAAGGTACTGGACCAGTAATCAGAGAGTCGCTGGTTCAAGCCCCACCACTGCCAGGTTGCTGCTGTTGGGTCCTTGAGCAAGGCCCTTAACCCTCAATTGCTCAGACTGTATACTGTAATGTAAGTCGCTTTGGATGAAGGCGTCTGCTAAATGCTGAAAATGTAAATGTAAATGTATAGGGAGTAGGGAGCGACGCTTCATCACTACACCGGAAGCTGGCTGGAACATTTACACATTGTGTGTTTTGTGGGTTAAGACGGCCGGAGCGTTATTATTATTAGAGAGCAGAAAATGACACGATCAGAATAATGTTGGATCATATATACTGTATATACGTTCACGAGTAATTTTTTGCGAGTCATGAGTCGAGTCCGAGTCATTTGAAACGAGTCCGAGTCGAGTCTAAATATCCCATCTCTGGAATATTGCACATATACAGTGTATCACAAAAGTGAGTACACCCCTCACATTTCTGCAAATATTTTATTATATCTTTTCATGGGACAACACTATAGAAATAAAACTTGGATATAACTTAGAGTAGTCAGTGTACAGCTTGTATAGCAGTGTAGATTTACTGTCTTCTGAAAATAACTCAACACACAGCCATTAATGTCTAAATAGCTGCAACATAAGTGAGTACACCCCACAGTGAACATGTCCAAATTGTGCCCAAAGTGTCAATATTTTGTGTGACCACCATTATTATCCAGCACTGCCTTAACCCTCCTGGGCATGGAATTCACCAGAGCTGCACAGGTTGCTACTGGAATCCTCTTCCACTCCTCCATGATGACATCACGGAGCTGGTGGATGTTAGACACCTTGAACTCCTCCACCTTCCACTTGAGGATGCGCCACAGGTGCTCAATTGGGTTTAGTCCATCACCTTTACCTTCAGCTTCCTCAGCAAGGCAGTTGTCATCTTGGAGGTTGTGTTTGGGGTCGTTATCCTGTTGGAAAACTGCCATGAGGCCCAGTTTTCGAAGGGAGGGGATCATGCTCTGTTTCAGAATGTCACAGTACATGTTGGAATTCATGTTTCCCTCAATGAACTGCAGCTCCCCAGTGCCAGCAACACTCATGCAGCCCAAGACCATGATGCTACCACCACCATGCTTGACTGTAGGCAAGATACAGTTGTCTTGGTACTTCTCACCAGGGCGCCGCCACACATGCTGGACACCATCTGAGCCAAACAAGTTGATCTTGGTCTCGTCAGACCACAGGGCATTCCAGTAATCCATGTTCTTGGACTGCTTGTCTTCAGCAAACTGTGTGCGGGCTTTCTTGTGCGTCAGCTTCCTTCTGGGATGACGACCATGCAGACCGAGTTGATGCAGTGTGCGGCGTATGGTCTGAGCACTGACAGGCTGACCTCCCACGTCTTCAACCTCTGCAGCAATGCTGGCAGCACTCATGCGTCTATTTTTTAAAGCCAACCTCTGGATATGACGCCGAACACGTGGACTCAACTTCTTTGGTCGACCCTGGCAAAGCCTGTTCCGAGTGGAACCTGTCCTGGAAAACCGCTGTATGACCTTGGCCACCATGCTGTAGCTCAGTTTCAGGGTGTTAGCAATCTTCTTATAGCCCAGGCCATCTTTGTGGAGAGCAACAATTCTATTTCTCACATCCTCAGAGAGTTCTTTGCCATGAGGTGCCATGTTGAATATCCAGTGGCCAGTATGAGAGAATTGTACCCAAAACACCAAATTTAACAGCCCTGCTCCCCATTTACACCTGGGACCTTGACACATGACACCAGGGAGGGACAACGACACATTTGGGCACAATTTGGACATGTTCACTGTGGGGTGTACTCACTTATGTTGCCAGCTATTTAGACATTAATGGCTGTGTGTTGAGTTATTTTCAGAAGACAGTAAATCTACACTGCTATACAAGCTGTACACTGACTACTCTAAGTTATATCCAAGTTTCATGTCTATAGTGTTGTCCCATGAAAAGATATAATGAAATATTTGCAGAAATGTGAGGGGTGTACTCACTTTTGTGATACACTGTAATTCTTAAATATGTCGTATTTTAAACTGTTGCTCTTGTGTTTTGTTGTAATTCTGTTAGACGAGACGATCGTCAGGACTGTAAGATGGTACCATGTGTGTTTAATGTTTCTGTCACGTCACCCTGTTCTTAAACACGTTTATCTGTAAACACACGTTCAGTAGCACCGATTATCTGCATTTATTAACCATTAATCTGCTCATGTACTGAGAACAGGACTGAACTGGGATTATTCGGGATTATTTTTGTATTATTGATACTTTAGTGCAGCACCAAAGACTTGGAACGAGCCACTGTGGAGAGGATAAACCATCACTGCCGAATACTGTTCAGCAAGCAATGTATTATACCGAACACGTCCCATCCGCCCAAGTGCCTGAATAATGGTGCTCTGGTACCTAAACACGGTGCTGTGGTTTGGTTATTCTCCACCATGTCTTTGGTTTATGTTAGATTGTGTGTTAAAGCTCTTTAGTGATGTGGTTCGTGCTGGTGATTTTATTTACACACTGTTACTGTATTTAAATGTCCGACACCATGTTAATGTTCTCAGTTAAAAAGCCATTTTTATAATAAATATTATTATTATTATTAGTGCAGAACTCAGTTACTCCAGAACTCCAGGTTCGAATCTTAGTGGTGCTGTCAACCGGCCGGACATCTACACTGATATGATTGGTCAGTCTGTGTGGGTGGCTGAAACACTGCAGTAGATTGGTGGCCTGTCCAGGGTCTTCAAGTCTTGTGATCTGTGTTTCCTGAATGAACCGACCCAACTGTGACCCTGACCAATTTTAAAGTTGTTATTATATTAATATAATCTTTTTTTATTTTTTTATTATTAGTAGTAGTAGTAGTAGTCGTAGTAGTATGAATTATAATAATAATTATTGAATAAATAATTACATTATTAAATAACCAACCCACTGTGACCCTGACCATTGTTTATGTTGTTATTATTATTATTATTACTATCATTATTATTTTATTAGATTCATATAATTATTATTTTTATTTTTTTAGATATTTTTGTTATTTTATTGTTATTATTACAATACTACAATAAGTTATAATAATTAATATTTAGATATAATTTTTATCTTTATTATTATTATTATTGTTGTTGTTGCTGTTATTATTATTGTTATTAATATTAGTTATTAAAATTATTATAATTAATTTAGATTATTATTATTTTTGTTATTTTATAGTAATAATAATAATAATAATAATAATAATTATTATTATTATTATTATTATTATACTGTTATTACCACTATTATTATTACTATTACTTTTACTGTTTTGTTATTATTATTATTATTATTAATATTTATTATTAAAATGATTATTCATGATTACAATTATTATTATTATTATTATTATTATTGTTATTTAAATTATTATTATTGTTATTAATTATTACAACTATTATTATTATTGTTATTATTAGTTATTAATATTATTTCTTAAAATTATTATTATTATTATTTTAGATTATTATTATTTTTGTTATTTTTATAGTAATAATTATAATTTTTATTATTATTATTATTATACTGTTATTACCACTATTAATATTACTATTACTTTTATTGTTTTGTTGTTATTATTATTATAATTATTATTAGTATAATTCATTTCATTATTATTATTATTATTATTAATCATTAAGCTCTTTTTTCTTGTAATGTGTATTATCTCGTGTGGACTCCTGACCATGAGCTTGTCGAACATACCAAATACACTGATCCCAAAAAATGTATTTAGAATTACTGCATGAATCTGTCCTAGCAAATTGGGGGGGAAATCATCATAAATCTAATCTAAATAATCAAATTTAATTAATAATGTGTGAGTATATATGTATGTAGCTTTAATAAGAGGTGATGCATGAAAAGCTGCACCAATAACCCCATCTAAAGGAGCTTTGATCAGAATCGTCTATCATCAACGCCTGGTACTGATACACGAGGCGTGACGTAAAATCCAATCAATTCTCAGCTTCATGTGCAAACCGTAAACAGATCGAGCATCAATCAGACCAAACAAGAGATTTATCTCCACCCTCGACCTTCTGAAGAACAGCACTGAAGTGGAAACTCAATAACAGATCGAGCTGAGCAGCTCTGCCCAGCTCTGTCCAGCTCTGCCCTGGTCTTTAACACTGCTAAATAAAAGAGCAGATCTGTTCCTGATTCATTTCTGATTTTATCTTCAACATCTCATCAAACGAGGAGATGCTGTGATGCCTGTAAGAGCCTGAAATGATGGATAAAATATATATAGTACAGAAGAAACACCCCTGAGTTCAGAATCTCTTCACATCCTGCAGAGACTGGATCCTCTCCTGTGGACCTTTATTATCAGCTCACCGAATAGCTTCTCAGTGGGGTTTAGGGGAGGAAACTCGGGGGGTTTTGGATCATTTCTGTGTGGATTTGGACTCGTTTTAGCTGCAGTATCTTAGTGAAAGTCTGTGTATCCTGAGGGTTTAGAGGAAAACGACCCCAGAAACGCCACAGAACCAAAATACCTGTCAGGGTGTATCATGGTATGGGGGTGTGTCAGTACCAGGGTCTGTCATGGTATGGGGGGGTGTCAGTACCAGGGTCTGTCATGGTATGGGGGTGTGTCAGTGCCAGGGTCTGTCATGGTATGGGGGTGTGTCAGTGTCAGGATCTGTCATGGTGTGGGGGTGTGTCAGTGCCAGGGTGTGTCATGGTATGGAGGGGTGTCAGTACCAGGGTCTGTCATGGTATGGGGGTGTGTCAGTGTCAGGATCTGTCATGGTGTGGGGGTGTGTCAGTGCCAGGGTGTGTCATGGTATGGGGGGGTGTCAGTACCAGGGTCTGTCATGGTATGGGGGTGTGTCAGTACCAGGGTCTGTCATGGTATGGGGGTGTGTCAGTACCAGGGTCTGTCATGGTATGGGGGTGTGTCAGTACCAGGGTCTGTCATGGTATGGGGGGGTGTCAGTACCAGGGTCTGTCATGGTATGGGGGCGTGTCAGTACCAGGGTCTGTCATGGTATGGGGTTGTGTCAGTGTCAGGATCTGTCATGGTGTGGGGGTGTGTCAGTGCCAGGGTGTGTCATGGTATGGGGGTGTGTCAGTACCAGGTTCTGTCATTGTATGGGGTGTGTCAGTACCAGGGTCTGTCATGGTATGGGGGTGTGTCAGTGTCAGGGTCTGTCATTGTATGGGGTGTGTCAGTACCAGGGTGTGTCATGGTATGGGGGTGTGTCAGTGCCAGGGTGTGTCATGGTATGGGGGTGTGTCAGTGTCAGGGTCTGTCATGGTATGGGGGTGTGTCAGTACCAGGGTCTGTCATGGTATGGGGGTGTGTCAGTGCCAGGGTGTGTCATGGTATGGGGGTGTGTCAGTACCAGGGTCTGTCATTGTATGGGGTGTGTCAGTACCAGGGTCTGTCATGGTATGGGGGTGTGTCAGTGCCAGGGTGTGTCATGGTATGGGGGTGTGTCAGTACCAGGGTCTGTCATGGTATGGGGGGGTGTCAGTACCAGGGTCTGTCATGGTATGGGGGGGTGTCAGTACCAGGGTCTGTCATGGTATGGGGGTGTGTCAGTACCAGGGTCTGTCATGGTATGGGGGTGTGTCAGTGCCAGGGTCTGTCATTGTATGGGGGTGTGTCAGTGCCAGGGTCTGTCATTGTATGGGGGTGTGTCAGTACCAGGGTCTGTCATGGTATGGGGGTGTGTCAGTACCAGGGTCTGTCATGGTATGGGGGTGTGTCAGTACCAGGGTCTGTCATGGTATGGGGGTGTGTCAGTGTCAGGGTCTGTCATGGTATGGGGGTGTGTCAGTGCCAGGGTCTTTCATGGTATGGGGGTGTGTCAGTGTCAGGGTCTGTCATGGTATGGGGGTGTGTCAGTGTCAGGGTATTCGTGTATCCCATCGTACAACGTCCCTGGAGCCGAGGTGAATATACCCTCCTCGGACGCCACCAAGGTCTCCAGCAGAGGAAGAGGAACTGGCTACGACTAAACTGGGAGAAAAAGAGACAAACGCAGAACAAAACTAACAATAAAGTCTCTAACAAAGCAGGAAAAATCTACTTTAAAACCATAATAACATTTTATATAAGGCCAAAAGTATGTGGACACTTGACACTGACCTTGTTGGCATTCATTCTGATTTTAATCAAAAAACACAATCGTTAGGTCACGCCATGCCAGACCAGAATGCAACACAAAGGTGATCAATAACGCTGAGGTCAGGGCTCTGAGAGGGTCACTGGGTTTCATCCTCACAAACACAAACACAAAGCGTTTCTTTATACACGCTTACACAATAAACTGGAACGAGAAACATCCCTCTACTCCACAAAGCTAATCATTTATTAAATATAAACCCCATTTCCAGTAAAAGTTGGGACGTTTAGTTTCAGGCAGTAATGAGAAGAATGTGTGACGTGTTTCATTCTCTTCAATCTTTATTTGATTTCTAATGTTTCACTGATCAACTTCATTCTAGTTTGTAAATAGAAACACGTTTAGAATTTCCATAAGAGTCAGGCCGCACATTTACTATAGGAGACAGATCTGGACTGCAGGCAGGCCAGTCAAGCACATGCACTCTGTGTTGTAGTGTGTACAGAATGAGGCGTGGCATCTTCCCGGGAAAAGACGCCACCTTGATGGCAGTGAATGTGTCTCTAAAATCCCAAAATATGGGCACTGATGCACCCCTGTACATGACGTTGACTTTTGCGTCTTTCACTGATACCAGTCTGGATGGTCCTCCAAATTGCAATCACAGAACCATAACAAACATCTTTAACATCCTTATCTGTACAGCAGGATTGATAATCTGCAAGTTTAAAGTTAATGGAACCACAAGTAATCCCCAGACAGGTGTAACCAAGAGCAATAAGCAGTGATCCACGCTGTATTGTGTTCCTATATTCCATGTTAAACTCATGTGGTGGATCCTTTTATACCCGATCATGATTCCCTCACCTGCTCACTGTGGAACCTTTCTAACACTGAAACTCCAACATTCCATCAACTTTTCACTCTGATTTTGCCTCCGTCCCAAAGTTTTTGGATTCTGTTACAGCATCCAATTCTAAACCTGTTTCTATTTACAAACTACAAACTTCAGACATGGGGTTTGCACCTTAATAATTAGAGGGGACGTCCACTAGAATGGTTTTATTTTTATTGAGGTTTTATCTACCAGTTTATTTCTGGTCAGGGTTGTGGTGGGTCCAGTTCAACGGGAAACACTGGGCGCAAGGCAGGAACATTCAGGACGGGGCTTCTTAATATTCTGTCAACTTTTACTTCTATTTTGCCATGTCCCAACTTTTTGTGGTGTGTTTCATGCACACGGTAAAGCTGTCAGTAAAAAAGATGAACGTGGAGCTGAAGAACATCACAGGCAGTTTTAGAACCGTCTTCACAGATTTTATTGATTTAATCTTTCACTCCGGCGGTACGGAACGCCGCCACGGAAAATGATCTGTTTATACTTTCACCCTGCAGGCGCGGTAAACAGCGTAAATATTCAAAATCATTTTAATCATTTAAAATATAGTCGGTACTTGTGCATAATCCAGGTTCTGTGTGATATTACTGCGGTACATCACCGTCTGAGCTGAGTCTTTATTTAAGACCCTGTAAAAAGCTCTTCTGATAATCACCACACACGGATGCGAGCGTGAGATCCCGGCTACGTCAACAGTGTACGATCAGGTTCAACCTATAGCGCTCGGCGTCGATGTGGTATCCATGGAGCAGGAATAGAGAGGCTTCAGGACCGCCGTTCATTAACGAAACCCACAGAAAAACATCTTCAGTCGTGCTTTATTCACAGGAACACAATCACCTTCACCAAACACTTCATTAAGATCAGCACGTTCCTGACATCAGGGTCCAGTTCTGTTCTATTCCCTCCTGAATTTCATCTGCACGTTTAAACCCTTGGACTTGCTGTTATTAATTTAATAATCGTGTTTCTTTCTGTAAAAGTGGACTCTAGAGCAGTGGAGACGTGTTCTCTGGAGTGACGAATCACGCTTCTCCGTCTGGGTTTGGTGGTTGCCAGGGGAACGGTACCTGTCTGACTGTATTGTGCCGAGTGTAAAGTGTGGTGGAGGGGGGATTATGGTGTGGGGGGTTTTCAGGAGTTGGGCTCGGCCCCTTAGTTCCAGTGAAAGAAACTCTTAATGCTTCAGCACACCAAGAGATTTTGGACAATTTCATGCTCCCAACTTTGTGGGAACAGTTTGGGGATGGTCCCTTCCTGTTCCAACATGACTGCGCACCAGTGCACAAAGCACAAGGTCCATAAAGACGTGGATGAGCCAGTTTGGTGTGGAAGAACTTGACTGGCCTGCACAGAGTCCTGACCTCAACCTGATAGATAGAACACCTTTGGGATGAATTAGAGAGGAGACTGTGAGCCAGGCCTTCTCATCCAACATCAGTGTCTGTCCTCACAAATGCGCTTCTGGAAGAACGGTTAAAAATTCCCATAAACACACTCCTAAACCTTGTGGAAAGCCTTCCCAGAGGAGTTGAAGCTGTTATAGCTGCAAAGGGTGGCGACATCATATTAAACCCTGTGGATTAAGAATGGGAGTCACTCAGGTTCATATGTGTGTGAAGGCAGACGAGCGAATACTTTTGGTAATATAGTGTAGAACCACTGTGATTCAAACCCGGATGTCTGCAGTCGTGAGCAGGAGTAACAGACAGAAATCTTTCAGAAATCTTTCCACAATATCATGTACAGTAGACAGTGAAAGATTAAATTATTCACAGTCTTACAGTGAGAAATGTTCTTTTTAAACTGATTGATTCTCTCCTGAAGTTTGGAACACAGTGGTGAGCCACGCCCCATCATTGACTCATATCATCATTGAGTCATATCCAATTCCCTGATCGTTTTTCCTTTCTACTGCCTAACACGCGCCTCCGACACGTGTGCCGCACCGACCGCTTCTTTTCACCTGCACCAGGCGGGTTCATACGGAGATCCGTATCATGCACGGAGAGTCATGAACTGATCCCCCGTCTCTGTGCAGCACTATCGATCAGCCAGCAGAGGGCGTAACTACAGGTATGAGAAACCCCTATGACCCTCCCTCCCTCAGACGAGCCGAATATTTTACGTATAGGCGCTGAGATTCAGCTCTGGTTGAATTGCCGGATTTTGATAAGCAGTTCGGCTTGCAGTTTTAAAAAGTGTTTAATACCGCATGCTAGTTTTCGTCCAGCGCTCATGTTTAATCTACGCAGGGTTGTTGAGGTGCTGATGATTTATCGGGAGGAGATTACACACCCACTCAGAAGTGCTTTCACTCCATTCTCTGCAACCCTGATCAGGTTTACTGGATTACTTTTCTCTCCGTGCACAAGACCGACCTCACACGATGATCCACCAGATCTCAGCACACTTATGACGAATCCTTACGACCCTCCCAACCTCAGATGTAGATGCCCGACCGGTCGGTAGCAGAGCTGAGATTCGACTCTGCTTTAGTTTCTGACATTCAGTCATTTGACATTGTCAGAAAGCAGGTCGTCTCCCCCGAGCTCCTGTTCCAGGGATCTGTAGAGCGTACAAACATGGGTTTGCACTTAGCGTGAGAGGACGATGATCATGCTTTCTGAAATCACACACAGTTCAGGGCTTTGTTGGGTTTCTGGACACGTTTTGTGGCGGAGAACATTTGTGACCTTCTGATTATTATTCCAGAAACTAAATACTGAGCTAACGCTGCTGTCATTACCGTTAAATATCAATCTCATCATGATTACAGGGACAAACTGCTGCTAAAAGGCCGAAACTTAACACTAGTAAATGAGACCGGTGCTCTGAGATCTGGCTACGCTCGGTGTTTATCTGAACAGTGGAGGCACGGATCGATGGTACTTCTGAGTCAGGACATGCTGACGCTTCCTTCTACACATTACATTCCTGCTGCCAACTCTGGAATGAGATAAACGATGGTGTGTATTGAATCTGACACAACACGCTAACAATGGAGCGCTAATGGTTGGGTGGAGCGAACATGTTTGCGTTCCATTCAGAACAGTTTCGATCTGCAAAAATGAGACTGGATTTGTGACCTGCATTGTAGACCAGAGCTTCTCAACCATGGAACCCAAAACTCCTACAGATGAAACTGCACCAGGTACAAGGTACAGAGTCAGGATTCAGTGGAACCTTCTGGAGGAGATTCAGCTCTGATGAATCCGGTTGTTTGTCACGTCTCGTACAGAAACAGATCAACACCTCGCGCTGGTGTGTTTGTTTCACCGAAGCCAGAAAAACCGACCTGCTCTTGTGTCAAGAGCACACGGAGGGAAGTAATCCAGTAAACCTGATCAGGGTTGCAGAGAATGGAGTGAAAGCACCTCTGAGTGGGTGTGTAATCTCCTCCCGGTAAATCATCAGCACCTCAACAACCCTGCGTAGATTATACGTGACCGCTGGACGGAAACTAGCACGCGGTATTAAACACTTTTTAAAACTGCAAACAGGACCGCTTATCAAAATCCGAACATTTGGCGGAACAGCGGTAAAGCAGGCTAGCTCACCAGAGCTGAATCTCAGCGCCTATACGGTCAACAATTAGCTCGTCTGAGGGAGGGAGGGTCGTAGGGGTTTCTCATACCTGTAGTTACACGCTCTGCTGGCTCTCGACAGAGACGGGGGATCAGTTCGTGACTCTCCGTGCATGATACGGATCTCCGTATGAACCCTGGTGCAGGTGAAAAGAAGCAGTAATGCTGCAAACGTGTCGGAGGGGGCGTGTGTTAGTCACGACCCTCCTCGGTCAGGAGTGGAGGTCTGCATAAGCAGAGGGGAAATACCGTTGGGGAATTGGATACGACTCAATGATGATATGAGTCAATGATGGGTTGAGAGTCACGCGTCTCCAAACAAATCAAATCTTGAGGACGATGATGATCCTGTTAGGCGCCACATCGGGTCGTTCATCTGCATGTTTGATCCCATTTATCCGGGCTTGGGACCTGCACTAAGGGTGCACTGATGTGTGCCCACAATGGCCAGGTTATGTAATTCCATGCTTCCTCTGTATGCTTATTAGTGAGCCCAGCCGGCAGGTGACTTTTAGCATTTTAGCATTACTAAAAGGAGTAATGCTAGGAGGGGGGTAAAGGAGGGGAGACGGTAAGAACCTCAGTGAGAGAAATCTTCATTTCCCATTATTTTCCAGTAAGCCCTGTGTTAACCAACTCCAGTGGCCTCTTTTCCATACCAGTCAATCATTTTCGCCTTAACAGTCTCTGGGTAGAGCTGCTAAAGCACCGGGGCTATTTTTATCCCCTCGGTCTACATACCTGCCGTTGAATAAGTGACACCCCCGCATAGGTGCTTTATTATATTTATTACCTACAATTATTGTACTGTAATGCTTACTGTGATACTTAATCAATTTCTCTAATGTACCTTGAGCTGCTGTAATAACTGACTTTCTCTTTGGGATTAATAAAGTATCAATCAATCAATCAATCTGTCTATCTATCTGTCCATCCGTCCGTGTATCTATCCATCCATCCATTCATCCATCCATCCATCTGTCTGTCCTTCTGTCTATCTGTCTGTCCGTCCGTCCATCCATCCATCCATCCATCCATCCATCCATCTATCTATCTATCTATCTGTCTCACAGAGTTATAAAGAAAAGAGCCACATTTTATGTCAGTCATTAAATTAAACTCATAAATTAAATGATAGAATAAATAAAAGCTACGATACACAGCACAGCTACATTAATAGTCGAATGTAAACCCAGAACATCCAGCGACGGTGCGAGGCTTCATGTTCTGTATACCAAAATATTCGTACCCCTGCGTTCACAGAATCGGTTGTTAGTTTCCAGACTCAGTGACCCGAGTCGTGTTTTAGCTGCTTTACTCGCCCACATCGTGGACATTTTAATTAAGCGATTGCTAAATGAATTGCTGTAGGATCGCTGGGACGCCTCATAGTGCAGATTAACCAGTAAACGTGAAGCACTTGAACGCTGCACGAATGAAATACGTTAAATCGCTAAACACAAACAGCAAAGTTTAAATTTCACAGCAAATTGCAGATTGCACAGGAAGAGACGGTCCGTGACGTGATTTTCACGTTCGTGAATTAGTTAGGGGCTTACGTATGTCAATCACTAAATATGCACTGTAGGTTTAATCCTAACCTAAATGTACTGCTTAGAGAGTTTAGCATGTTCCCCCTCTGTGATAGAAGGCCACCCTGTCCAGTGTGTAGTTCTGCTTGTGACCTGCACTTAGGGTGCACTGATGTGTGTCCTCACAATCCATAGGTTCATGTAACACCAAGAAGCTTCTGTATTTGTGAGCCCAGACTGGGATTCAAACCTTGGAACTCAGGCTGTTCTGACTTTTACCATAACGCCACACCAGCTCACCTAGACTCATCATGAATTATTAAAAACTACTAATAATTAAATAAATTGTGTGTTTATTGTGTTGTTTGCCCTTCCTGAAGCAACCCTCCTATGTATTCAGGCCTGGGACCTGCACTAAAGACACACCATGACACTAATAATAACAAATTAAATGATAAATAAATACATGTTAATAGTGATTAGATAAAAAAAAAAGAGCTCACGAGTTTGGATGGATCCATCCTTCAGTGTTTGATTGTCATTTCTGTGTACTGCACCTCCAGCTGTGTGCAGCAATCAAGCAGATCTAAACCCAGCGGTGGTGCCCAACATCACAATTCCCACTATAGGTGAAGACTGGCAACCCAAAATTGCATTATTATTGGAGTAAACCCGGATTAAAAACATGTGCATCACTGAAGTCTGTAATTCTGTTTATTATGTACCACAAACTGTGTTCCTATAAGACACAGGGCTAATTAAAACACTCAGTTTTATTCTCCCTTGGGCTTTAGCGCCTGCATTGCAATTCTTATTTGCTTTGAAGGTGGCAGAATGAATGTAATTGATGTTTTAATTGACTGGTGTATGGAAAAAAGGATAAAATGCGCTGTACGAAACACATCTTGCTTTGACAGCCGTTACGTGACTACAAGACTCCTGTAATAGTCGGTTAGTGTTGAGAGGAGATTAAATAGGTGATAAGTGGCAGGTACAGAACACTACAGAACACTTTTCCTCGTGAACCTTTCTATAATAACAGGACGATTTGAAATGCTCATCATGTAGGCTGTCAGCACCGGCGCATTCATCTGCTTTTCCAAAATTCCCTTATTATTAGTCGCACGTCTTCAAATTACAGCCTGTGCTCGTTCACTCCAGATATACGTGTGTTTGTGTGCTTATCACCGTCGTTCATGCCGTGACGGGTTCATCTACTGAAACTGCGGTTTCTGGGTCAGACAGGCACATGTCGCGTGCGTATTCGGAGTTTAACAACAGCGGCGCATTAGCATGGGCAAGAACTCCAGGTCCGATTCTGACCTAGAGAACTTAAAGTTAACCTGACGACTGTAGAAAAGATTCCACAAAGCTCCAGGCTTCTGGAATCCTGGGTTCAAACCCCCGACCATGAGAGTTTCTTCTGGTCGCTCAGTGGCAGCATGTTGGCTCGGTGGGTAGCACTGTCGCCTCACAGTGAGATTTAAACTGTGTGTATTATGTTGTTTATAGTGTGTGTGTATTGTGTTTGAACTGTGTGTGCGTGTATTGTGTTGTTTGCATTGTGTATATAGTGTTGTGTTTGTGTTTACACTGTGTGTATATTGTCTTGTTTGTGTTGTTTGCATTGTGTTACAGTGTGTGTGTGTATTGTGTTGTTGACAGTGTGTATTGTTGTTTGTACTGTGTGTATTGTGTTATTTATAGTGTGTGTGTATTGTGTCATTTGCATTGTGTGTACAGGGTTGTGTTTTCAGTGTGTAGTATGTGTTGTTTGTACTGTGTGTATTGTGTTGCTTACACTGTGTGTGTACTGTGTTGTTTCTACATTGTGTATTGTGTCATTTGCATTGTGTATAGTGTTGTGTGTATTGTGTTTACACGGTGTGTATTGTGGTTGTACTGTGTGTATTGCATCATTTGTATTGTGTGTGTATTGTGTTGTTTGTACTGTGTGTATTGTCTTGTTTGTGTTGTTTGCATTGTGTTACAGTGTGTGTGTGTATTGTGTTGTTTATAGTGTGTGTGTGTGTTGTACTGTGTGTATTGTGTCGTTTGCATTGTGTGTATTAGGTCTTGTTTGTGTTGTTTGCATTGTGTTACAGTGTGTGTGTGTGTGTGTGTGTGTGTGTTGTGTTGCACCCAGGTCCTGGAGGAACGTTGTTTCGTTTATACTTGTATAGAGATGAAATGATAATAAAACCTCTCATGAACAGAGGAATAAATGATGAGCGACTGACTGGCACCGTTATTCTGTTCACCTGAAATATCTGTAGTGTTACTGTGATGAAGGTTTTGGGTTTGTTTCCCACCGTCAGCTCCTGTACAATATTTCTACATTAATTCCAGTTCGGATGGAGCTGAACCTCCTGCAGCAGAGGTGTGAGGACGGTTCTGCAGCTTCTGTAGAGTTTTAGACCCTGACCACGTGTTTAACGTGACCCTGTGCTGTCCTCTGTGTACCGTCTGAACGTCCTTCACCTTTATCGAGTATCTAAACGCGGTGACCTTACATCAGCCGGGTCTCGTTCCTGTAACTGAATTTATTCAGCTATAAAAGGCTCAGACTGTTCCAGGATCTGATCTGAGCGCCGTAATTCAGCCTGTTTATTTACCGGGGCCGCGGCTAAAGGTTACGAGTCTGCTGGCGGTGTAAAGCCTGATTCTATTTTCTATAGAAATAAACTCTAATGAACGGAGCTGCGCATACACACGACCTTACTGTTGACTTTCCTCAATCGTTGTTTTGTATCTGTTAGAATGAGCACTCGACCAGCAAGAAAACACGTTTACTGAGTTCAGCCCCACATTCGTCTGTTAAAGTCGATCTAACTGATGTTGTTTGGAAGAATCCTGATTTAATAGAGACGATTTTGTTTTGTAACACCTACAGAGAATTCAGAAAGTATTCAGACCCCCCCCCCCCCCCCCCCCCGACCCCTCTGTAAAAGTGCTAACATTAAAACCACCTCCTTATTTCTACACTCACTGTCCATTTTATCAGCTCCACTTACCATATAGAAGCACTTTGTAGTTCTACAATTACTGACTGTAGTCCATCTGTTTCTCTACATGGTTTGTTACCCCCTTTCATGCTGTTCTTCAATGGTCAGGACCCCCACAGGACCACCACAGAGCAGGTATTATTTAGGTGGTGGATCATTCTCAGCACTGCAGTGACACTGACATGGTGGTGGTGTGTTAGTGTGTGTTGTGCTGGTATGAGTGGATCAGACACAGCAGCGCTGCTGGAGTTTTTAAACACCTCACTGTCACTGCTGGACTCAGAATCGTCCACCAACCAAAAACATCCAGCCAACAGCGCCCCGTGGGCAGCGTCCTGTGACCACTGATGAAGGTCTAGAAGATGAGCGACTCAAACAGCAGCAATAGATGAGCGATCGTCTCTGACTTTACATCTACAAGGTGGAACAACTAGGTAGGAGTGTCTAATAGAGTGGACAGTGAGTGGACACTGTGTTTAAAAACTCCAGCAGCGCTGCTGTGTCTGATCCACTCATACCAGCACAACACACACTAACACACCACCACCATGTCAGTGTCACTGCAGTGCTGAGAATGATCCACCACCTAAATAATACCTGCTCTGTGGTGGTCCTGTGGGGGTCCTGACTATTGAAGAACAGCATGAAAGGGGGTAACAAAGCATGTAGAGAAACAGATGGACTACAGTCAGTAATTGTAGAACTACAAAGTGCTTCTATATGGTAAGTGGAGCTGATAAAATGGACAGTGAGTGTAGAAACAAGGAGGTGGTTTTAATGTTATGGCTGATCGGTGTATATTTCTAAATCTTTAATTGAGCAAAGGACAAAAATACGTTTAAAAATACGGACTGTTGAGCAGCTGAGAAAAATTCCACTCACAAAAACCATCAGTGTCCTCAGTTCCTCACACAGTAAACAGTAGAAATGATTAGGAACGCTGATGGATTTATTGGTAATTTCTCGATCATGTACGACATGTGACTGTGTGAAGCTTAAATACTACGTACGCTCTGCTTATGCCCAGATGAAATAGATCATAGATGAACATCTACCCCGTCTTATTGGAACGTGTCCCTCGCCACGCTGTGCGGAATTAATCAAAGGAACCGGAGCTCTCCATGCCTACGGGCAGAGTTCACTACAAATAGAAAGTGAGGGAAGACCCCCTGCGGCTAGCTGTCCTGTTAGCTGCTCTTATATATTCCGAGGCCCACGCTAAATCATCCGCAGCCCCGGCGAGAAGTTTTATTATTTAATTATTTATTCTTAATAAACGTCTTTTATTTTTACTGCAGGGAGAAAGTGTCGCGCTTTAAATAAAAGTTCATTATAATTCTGCTGCCGGCGGCAAGAAGCAGGATTCATTTATTTACTCTCTCTCTCACACACACAGACTCGGTCCAACTTGGATTATAAATGCCAAAATATTGTGGTCATACCATCCAATGAGCAATGCGGCACGTCTCATGTCTCAGCCGGTGTTCCGATTCGTTCAAACGGTGCTTCGTGTACAGCTGATCAGGGCCGGACTAGTTCTAGTCAAAAGCAATTGAATGAACTTGTTCAAAAAGCAGTACAGCTGTTAGGAAGATTCAAACCCAGGTTCATGGAGCTGTGCTGCACCAGAAACTCCTGCAGCGCCGCTGTTCCACTTATACAAAAAAATCGTCACTCAAAATTAAAGCAGCCTACTCACAAAGTCTAAACAATACCTGGATTCAGTCAGAAGGTTGCCAGTTCAATCCCCGCTACCACCAAGTTGGCACTGTTGGGCCCCTGAGCAAGGCCCTCAACACTGACATAACAATTACATCTACGTATATTCACGGCATTTAGCAGCTACTTTTATTTAAAGAGACTTGCAGTTGTGTCCCAATACCACGCAAGCAATTGAGGGTTAAGGGTCTTGCTCTGGGGCCCAACGCTGTCTGCATGGCAGAGCCTGGATTTGAACCCACAACCATCTGATTTTTAGTCCAATGAATTGATACCTATGATCAAGTGTGACTGTGAAGCTTAAATACCAAATACACTCGTCTCATTCCCAGCTGGAATAGATCATAGATGAAGATCTACCCCGTCTTACTGGAGCCGGGATTTGAACCCACATCCTTCTGATTGATAGCCCAATTAATTGATACCACAGACACAGAAAAGACAATCAGCTGTGATTATCTGTACAACACTTTACAACTGTGTTTACATTCGCTGCATTTAGCAGTTGCTGTGTCTGTGGTATCATTTAATTGGACTATCAATCAGATGGTTGTGGGTTCAAATCCAGGCTCCAGTAAGACGGAGTAGATTTTCATCTATTTCGGCTGGGAATAAGACGAGTGTATTTGGTATTTAAGCTTCACACAGCCACCCATGCTGGTATTAATTGACTGGACTATCAATCAGAAGGTTGTGGGTTCAAATCCAGGCTCTGCCATTCAGCCCTTGAGCGAGGCCCTTAACCCTGTCGGATCCAGAAGATTCCGTACACCAGCTCTGACCCCAGCGTCCCAAACAAAAAAAGAACACTTAACAAAAATATATAGAAATCTAACTAAAAAGGCACCAAATATCCAAAATACTGTATTAAATACATAATTAAGCATTTATTAAAAAATTTTATCTTGATTTTACTATGTTAATAAAGTCAGAGATAATAAACCAGCCTAACGCATGAGCATGTACTCGTGGAACACGATGATGAGCTCAGGTAATTTAAATGAAACCAGGATGAGTGTGGAATTATTGTGACAGAGGTTATAACAGCTCATAATAACTGGGTTCATTTTATTATGAGCTGCTCAGGGTCTCAGATTTAGGGCAGTGATTGTAATTAGGTTTGGGCGCCGCAAATCACCGCAAGAGGCGTCTGGGATGGTAATTCAAACCATGGTGCTGAGGGTACAGCTGACACAACACCGGGCTCTCTGGGACCCCAAAGTAAAGTCAGTCAAGAGAACACGAGGGTTAATCTGTTTGGTTTTATTTATAGCCACTTCATCAAGCTAATCTAGTACTGATGCCTTAATGGTTTAGGATGACATTTGAAGAACAGCAGCACTAACGTTCCTTAATTCTTGATCATTTGTCAAAAACGCAAAGCTTAGGATCTGCAACACCCTCATAAAGCTTTACGTGTCTCTACAACTGTTCTTTCGGGGTTCTTTATTGAGCATGGTGTGGACATAACTATAAAAAAAGACTTTTATTAAAAAGAAAAGGCTTCGACTCATCTGTTATGAGGATTAAATGAGGATCTGGCAACATTTAATGATTCAAAAAGGTTCACAAATATTTTCTTGCATGTTAACATTTAACTAAAAACTATGAATTTTTATTTGTAAATCAGTCACTGAGAAAAAGAAAACGTTTACTAATGCGTTAGAAGACTTTGTTTTTAGTGCACTGTGTAATAAAATTAACATTTAGGCTTCAGAGACGCTCGTTATGTTAACGGATTAATCACGCCGTGCTGCAGCTGATCATTTATACTGTATTTAAGCATGAAAACCTGCTTGAGAAACAGTAATATTTGCTACAGATGTGACCTATAAGCATTAAGTAAAACAGAATGATATAAATTATGGTGTAAAACATGGACTTGTCCATCATTCTGTGAGTTTTAGCTTCTCCTGCTCCAGGCTTTTCAGATTCTGTATTCTGGCTCTTCACTCTGACATTAATGTTCCTGAACGAGTTTCTGGATTATCGAGAGCCAGTGGACAGAAATACGGGACAGTTCTGCAGGCGAGCAGTGATAAACTCTGCTTACGGGTTATTTTTAATTAAAATACACATTTAGATTATTGTTAGATTTGTGTAGAAGCTTTCTCATGTATACAAAGTGAAAATACCTGTTTGAATTATAAATCAAATTTTTTTATGCTACCAAACAAGATCCACGTTCAGTCCTATTGGTCTGGAGAACGTGATGTGTTCTACTGGCCCTCGTACCTTCAAGAACTTCAAGAAGTTCATCTGTCCAAGATGCAAAAGCTGCAGACTTCAGGTATAAAGTGCACACATAGATGTTTTTAGTTTGTTTCTGGACTGAGACTCTGCAGATTCCCTGAATCTTTCCACAATATCATGTACAGTAGATGGTAAAAGACTAAATTATTTATAATCCTGCAATAAGAAATGTTCTTTTTGAACTGACTGATTCTCTGATGAACTTTGGAACACGGTGGTGAGCCACGCCCCATCGCTGCTTGTACAGACTGATCCTGATCCAGGTGGATCCTTTCATACTGTGGAACAAACACTGGAACTTCAACATTCCATCAACTTTTCACTTTTATTCTGCCTCTGTCCCAACTTTTTTTGGAGTCTGTTACAGCATTAAATTCTAAACGTGTTTCTATTTACAAACTACAGTAGAATGAAGTTGATCAGTGAAACATTAATAAATATTTTCTTTCTACGTTTATCAGTTAAATAAAGACTAAAGAGAATTACCACGTCACACATTCTTCTTTTTACTGCCTTTTACTAAACGTGCCAACTTTTTTGGAAATGGCGTTTGTATTTGGACATGCTATTGCAATATTCTAATGATACAAATTCGATGTATGGGTTTTAATTTTCACTCTGAATTAAATGCCGATACCAACAAACTGGTTTAATCCTGTATTATCAAAAAGCAATTACACTGTAATAAATCATTTATTGTCCTATCGGGACACAGAAATTAGTTTTATTCTTGACTTCCCGGGCGTTTTTGTGGTGAAGTGCTGGAGCATCTGTCAGGACCTTTAGTTCCATATAAGAGTGGACGGTATTTATAAAGCTGGAACTATATTTGTGTTCTTCTGAGCTCCTATAGACTTTGTTTCAACCTTCATCCTGACTAGACTTGTAGGGCAAGCTATACCTCAGCGGTTAAGGTATTGGATTAGTAATCAGAAGGTTACTGGTTCAAGCCCCTCCACTGCCAGGTTGCCACTGTTGGGCCCTTGAGCAAGGCCCTTAACCCTCAGTTGCTCAGACTGTACACTGTCACAGTACTGTAAGACGCTTTTGGATAAATGCGTCTGCTGAATGCTGAGAATGTAAACGTAATTCATTCGTACGAATCCATGTGTGTATTTTTAGGAAGAATCTTAACATTTATTTTTTGTTACTATTAACATTTTGTGTCTTCATCTCTTTATCATCTATATTCATTTACATGTTCAGCATTTAGTGGACGCTTTTCTCTGAAGCGACTTACAGTACTGTGACAGTAAACAGTCTGAGCAATTAAGAGCCTTGCTCAAGGGCCCAACAGTGGCGACATGGCAGTGGTGAGGCTTAAACCAGCGACCTTTCGATTACTAATCCAGTACCTAAACCACAAGGCTACACCTGCATTACATAAAAATACTTTATAAAAATGTATGGCAGACCTGTTTTTGGATTTATGTCTGACCAAATATATATAATGAACAGGGCCAGGGTCCTTTGTGTGAAGTTTTGCATGTTCTCTGTGTGGGTTTCCTTCGGGAGCTCCGGTTTCCTCCCACAGTACAAAGATGTTCAGTTTGGGTCACTGGAGATACTAGAAATTACACAGTGAAAGTGTGTGTGTGTGTGTGTGTGTGTGTGTGTGTGTTTGGCCTGTGATGGACTGACGACCTGTCCGTGGTGCTTCCTACTTTTTACCTAATAAATCAGACCCACTGTGACCCTGACCAGGGTGAAGCGGTGGTAACACACACAATGAATGAATGAACACAAGTGTAGAACTTCATACAAACAGGGTGTGAATGAGCGCAGTCAAAGATTCACTCGCCTAAATAATATGAACGATTGGAAAATAAGCAGTTTATTTAAAATACCATGTAGTGACTGATAATAAATATTATAAAGTGTTTTAGAATTATATAAAGGTTATTAAAGTGCACCAGTGGAGTGGACTACAAACCTGATTTGTAGTCAGTAAATATGATTTATAAGCCATTAGAGCTTTTAGAAACGTTCAACATCAGCATATACAAGCGCAGTTATAATGATGTATAATGAGCGTGGGCTTTATTGAAGGACTTAGCGGCCGACGCTTTTAGCTTTCAGGATCTTCAGGATTTAATAAGGATTCATAATTTATGAATAAATTGAAGCGGTCTGAAGCGACTCCACCAATTACCTGCTTCGTTTTCACTTTTATTTTTAAAAGCTCGACTGATGATTCCAGGAATCTCGTTAATTATGCAGAAATGTGGTATAAATTACTGACGCTTAATATTTATTTCCAAGCTACGTCTGAATTCTGTGTGCGCTAATCTTTACTTGGACGCGATGTTTCTAAAATGGTGTTTAGATTAAAAACTGCCGGGGGAGGACGAGGAAACGGGAGCGTCTGACTGCATCGACCTCCGAGTGTTTTCATTTTGGATTGTTATCACGTATTAAATCTATAAAACAGAAATATAAACACGTCTCACTCTGTTAGCTTGTATTAATTAAAATTCCAGTCTGCAGCGCTCTGGGTGAACGCTAATGCTAATGCTAATGCACGGCGCTGTGGGATACGAGTCTAACGCCGGCCTGCAGGACCACGGAACTGACCTCCGTCCTCCAGTCCTGACATTTAGATTTACACCTCAGGTATGAGGCGCTGACGTCAGGACCGGGCAGCCCTGCGCTCCCCATCATGGCTCATAAATCGCCAAGGCTACAAGCGTGACATCCCATAATGGCATTAATATTGCGCCAAGGCACCGGCGGGTCACTAATTGACTTCCAGTTATCACGGCGCATGAGTTAGGACGAGACGTGTCCGAGTCCCATCCTAACCCTGGGTTGGGAACACACGAACACACAAAGATAAATCATACTGGCTCTCATAGGTCCACCTCGGGGCCTGGCACCCTGAACGCACATGAAAATGGAAGCGCTGGCACCTCTGTGGTGCCCGAGGTCCCATCAGACAGTCTGAAGCGCCTGGAGTGAAGCGATAATGGGAACAGCGGTCAGGGAGAGCTCGGCCCGCCGAGTATAAAAGCAATTACCTTTCAGCGTCAATGTTGTGCAACAATCGCTTACGAAGCTTCGTAAAGCTCGAGAGAGAAATGATATGTATGTATGTATGTATTTATTTATTTGTTTGTTTTTATTTATTTATTTATTTATTTATTGTTTTTATTTATTTATTATTTTCTTTTTATTTATTTATTTATTTTTATTATTTATTTATTATTTATTATTTATTTATTTATTAGTATTTTATCATGATGTTTTACACTTTGGTTCCATTCATGACAGGAACGGTAGTTACTCATTACACAAGATTCATCAGTTCAGGTTTAATATCAAACACAGTCATGAACTATTTAGTATCTCCAGTTCACCTGACTGCATGTTTTTGGACTGTGGGAGGAAACCGGAGCTCCCAGAGGAAACCCACACAGAAAGGACCTGGACCACTCCACCTGAGAATCAAACCTTTTGGCTGTGAGGCCACAGTGCTACCCACCAAGCCGCTGTGCCACGCCATGTGCTCTAGATTGTTATTATAATAACTTCAGGCTCAGAGGACTACGTGGCTATGATAAACTGGAAGGAGAAAATGCATCAATAAAATTAGCAAAATAATAATAATCATAATAAAACTTCCACGACAAACACGTCCCTCAAAAGTACCTGTGAAATTTTGGCCTTTATTATTATTCACTGTACGTTTCCTCTCCAGATCTCACAGACGACCTGCTGATCGTTCTCTAAAGTGTAAATGAAATGAAGCACCGCTCATCTGGGATCATCAGATCACGAAGGATATAAATCAGCCAGACCGGGGAGACAGGACGGTCGCAGCAGAGGTGATAATTTATAGAGAGTAATAGAGAGCTCTGCAAGCACCTCGTCTCCTGCAGGGGAACCCGGGAGAGACGCTTTATCACTCATCCCCAGACGCCGCGCCTCGGCTCGAACCGACTGTTCCACTGCGGTGTGTGTTAGTGACGAGGATGATGGGAAATACCACTGCTCCTGTGGGGCCGGCGAGGAGCAGAAGTGCACTTTACTGACGTTACCAGTTCCCCTTTTGCTTTTAGCAAACTGCTGAACACAGATAATTAAACCAAGTGCTGAGCGGTGGATCCAGCAGAGGGGATTTTACAGGATATTCATTAATGCGTTAAAGCTGCTTATGAGTGTATTTATGCTTCCTTATAATAACTGGAGGAGCTGATTAACTACAGGAAGCTGGAAAACCTAAAGTGACACTATTAATATTACAATTCATGCAATATCATTAAATAAACATCAGCAGTGCAATATTTACTGAAGAATATTACAGTGTCATACTAACTATCCTTTAATATACACCGATCAGCCATAACATTGAAACCACCTCCTTGTTTCTACACTCACTGTCCATGTTATCAGCTCCACTTACCATATAGAAGCACTTTGTAGTTCTAAAATTACTGACTGTAGTCCATCTGTTTCTCTACATGCTTTGCTACCCCCTTTCACCCTGTTCTTCAATGGTCAGGACCGCCACAGGACCCCCACAGAGCAGGTCTCAGCACTGCAGTGACACTGACATGGTGGTGGTGTGTTAGTGTGTGTTGTGCTGGTTGAGTTTTTAAACACCGTGTCCACTCACTGTCCACTCTATTAGACACTCCTACCTAGTTGGTCCACCTTGAAGTCAGAGGCGATCGCTCATCTATTGCTGCTGTTTGAGTCGCTCATCTTCTAGACCTTCATCGGTGGTCACAGGACGCTGCACACGGGGCGCTGTTGGCTGGATATTTTTGGTTGGTGGACGATTCCACTATATGAAACACATCACAGATTCTTTTTTTTTTACTGTGTTTAACTAAACATCCCAACTTTTCTGGAAATAGGGTGTGCACAGAAAATATTGCACCCTAGAAATGTGGACATTCCGATCATTTTCTGCTGTAGTTTGTAAGGTAGTTAAAGCTGTCTGAGCTTGTTGGCTTGCCGGTCACGTCTTTTGTCTCTGACTTCTCTGGAATTTCTGAAAACATTTTTGTAAGATGTAAAACTTCCCCCCTATAAATAATAATCCATGACAAACATTTCATCCTGTGTGATTGATTTCTTTTGTTTCTCGTCTTGAATTAATGGAGATGTTGCACTGCTGAATTTCTCACTATAATCTACAGCGACTGTGTGCTGGCTGAGATGTTCTGCAGGAATTTGCACTAATAAAGCATGAAATTGCAGTGGAATATTAAATCTTCAGCAATATGCATGTGTGTATATTTGCATTTTTGTAATTTAGCTCCTGTTTTCTGTAAACAGCTTAAAATTGACTCGGCTCACCCACACTTTTATAGTCTGGATCCAGTTAACCCGTAGCACCATTTCTCCCCCCAAATCTGAGGTGCTGCACAAAAAACTAATTCCTAAACATAACTGATCTCTATCTCCCTGATCTGGGTTGTTGGTGCGATGCTGGTTTATATTAGTATTTAAATATTAAGTAGAAATGTTGGTTTCTGATACAGTTACTGACTGTAATAAATCATAACGGAGTTCAGCTCATTTTACAGGTTACAAGGTTTCCCTCTAGTGGTGCTCAGTGGTGCTGCATTTTACTGACCAAACATCAGGCCGGTCAAGTTTATTAAATTAACTTTTAATTTACATTCCTTCTTTAGCAACTTCATTATACAATCCACGTTTTTCAAAAAAAGATGGGACATTTTGTAAAATACAATACTAAAAATCTGTGAGTTGTTTATTCTCTTGGTCTTTTATTAAACTGACTAAAGTATTAAGGTCCATAAAAAGAAAAAGATAAAATTGTAATCATATTTAAATGTTTTCCAAATAAGTATTGTATAAGAGTATTTTATTCTTGTTATTGTATATTATTATCATCATTATTATTTATATAACCTGTTGCAGTAAAGGCTAGTATAGATAAGGGTTTTTTCAAACCCTGCCGTGGCCCTTTAATTAATAATAATTAAATAAACTAATTTAAACAGGCACATAAACACAAAATGAACTTGTACATGAGCGCCCCCTTGTGAAGGCTTTACGTTACATCTTGTAAACTACAAGGGGACCAGATTGCCACCAATTTTATTAATTAAGTTTATTTCGTTTTGTGTTCCATTTCGATGAATTGTTTGTGTTGCCTGGCACGAAAAATGTGGGTCGCTTACAAGAAACTGACCATTACTGGTAAATTACTAGGGTAATTTAAGGTAGTAGAATCCAAGCCTAACAAAATATCATATAAAAAAAACATTAGCATAGTTGATAAAAATTATAATGATGGCATTTATTAATTAAGCCAACATAGCTGAGCAGCTGGAGTCTCATATCGAGCAAGAACGGAGATAAATTCCACTCACAAACCTGCAACCATTAAAGTCCTCAGTTCCACACACATTAAACAGTAGAAATTAATAAGAACATTGATGGAACACAGGGGGGACACAGGAGGGAACACGCCCCCGTCCTGACGTTGGTCCACACCAGATGACTGAGTTTATCTACAGTTTAATATGTTGAAGGTAGCCTGAAGGTAAAGCAACACCAGAGCTTGTGGAAGTAGTCCAGTTATGAATGTGAAACTAAATCTGACATTATTGAAATTTTATGGTGCTTGTGACCCAGGATTTCTCTCCTGTTAACATGCACAGTAGTTTCATTATATAAACATGTTTCTCAGTCTTGGTCTTCATGCAGCCCTGCTAGTTTTTATTGCTCATTAATGTTATTTCAGCTCTTCAGCTAACAGACCTGATTTGCTTGACGTGGGTGATGACATTCTCTATCTCCTATTTATATAGTCTCTGATCTATTGCATAAATGCACTGAAATTTAATTGAATGTGCTTTAGATGTGCTTCACCAAGGTCAGAATGGAGCGGTAATATTCTTTAAAAACCCATCATAAAAACCCTGATGATAAAATGGTTGGCATTTTTAATTATCTGTAAGTAATGTCAGGATAGATCATGTACAGCTGATACTAAAATAATTCCTGTTAGAAAAAAAGACACAAACATGCGGCTGATGAAATGAACCTATTCAACCCACAAGGCAAATATCATGAGGTTCCATAAAGAGAAACAGAAATGTGTGTGAACAGTGATGGACTACACAGTGTCTATCATTGTCTATCATTTATAGACAAGCAATTTCCATGCAGGGTTATTTTTAAGAGGAACACGTGTCTCATTTGTGGGCAAATTGGGTTTTCATACACCCTGTAGATACTAGCTCAGGATCAGAGATGCCCACACAGACGCTGAGCGGTCAGCAGTTTGGGCGACGAGGAGAAAAGTCACTGCGGGTGTGAATCTAATGTAAGGCCTCAAACTTTTCTCCACACTGCTGATCTTGTGTTTCTCAGTAGTCCTAGAAAAATAATCAATATTGTCTTTATATTTAGGAAGGTAAATAGAACGAGCAGGAAATAATGATGAGTTTGCACATGGTGTGTACTGTATGTCCTGTGCTGCTGTCCTGCCAAGAGACGATGTTCCAACTTCCAGCATCAATGAATCTCATTGTTCTGCTTTAATAACGTCCCACAGGATCATACAGCAGTCGTGTGTGATTAATCGGCTTTATTAAGAAAATCGTTTAGTGTGCAGAACCAGCATTAATCAATAATGTATGGACAGATACTTCTTAGATCACTGGGACACCCCTTATCATTTTAAATGTGTGCTTAAGTCACAAGAGTTGGTAAGAGGTAATAAATCAGTTATATGAAGGAAATGGTATGGTTCTGATTGTGCGGAGTCTTGACCTCAACCCCATTTAACAGCTCTGGGATGAACCAGAATACCTACTGCTCAATCAGCGCCCAGCCATACAAACACTGCCATCTTCTGACTGAACAGGCACAAATTCCCACACACAGACACACTTTAAAGACATAAAGGGGACTCGATAGCATTTAATAGCATTTGTTTTGGAAATGGGACGCCCAACAAGCTCACGGTCAGGCGTCCAATTAGATAAGGGTCATTCCTGGGATTTGGTTCCTTTTGGACATTAAAACTTGATGAAAATAAAATTGTTTTTATGTGTTTTTCATGTTTTATTATGAAACTAAAACTAATACTGGTCGAGCTAAATCACACATGAACCTCATATACACTGTGACGTCCAGCCTGTTACGTATTAGGTGATAACAGGGTGGACCATAACAGGGTGGACATTCTGACATAATATTAGCCATTAGTTAGCGAGTGAGCAAAACCATGCTAGTATAAAAGTGAAATCAGACACAGAAGCCTTGGCTTTTTAGTGTGATTATTTTTGAAATGATCAAATCTTTTTGCTTTTTGTCATATATCCCGTAACAGGGTGGACATGTTATGGTCGAGCATATAAGACTTTAAGGATAAAATGTGGATAAAACAACATTAAAACGAGAAGTTTAATAAGTCACTAATCGTCCACACTTGTATTTACCTCCAGGAAATGATGTCAGGATGTAAAACAGCTCTTCATTTTAAGAGACAGTAGTAAGAAATAACAGGGTGGACGGTAACCTGAGGGACGTGTGAGGAAAAACCCTTAAAATCAGCAATAAAATCAAACTCATAAAGAAAATAAATCCAGGGTTTAGAGGGACGTAATCAAAGCTGTTAAACAGTACTGAAAGACTGAGATATTTTCATGATTAAAGCTCATAAGTTTGCGGACGACACAACAGTGGTGGGCCTTATCAGCAACGACGATGACCTACAGAGAGGAAGTAAACCAACTCGTTGTCTGGTGTGAAAATAACAACTTTTTTTAAATGTCAACAAAACAAAGGAAATCACTGTTGACTTCAGGAGGACACACATGGTACATGCTCCGCTTACAATCCATGGAAACGCTGTGGAGTCAGTCAGAAGCACCAAGTTTCTGGGGGTGCACCTCACAGACGACCTGACATGGACTACACACACCACCTCCCTTGTCAAGCGGGCACATCAACGTCTTCACTTCCTGCGACGGATGAGAAGAGCAAACCTCCCCCCTCCGATCCTCACAACTTTCTATAAAAGTGCTATAGAGAACATTCTCACCAACAGCCTCCCAGTCTGGTATGGAAATTGTACAGCCTCAGACCACAAATCCCTTCAGAGAGTAGTGAGGACAGCGGAGAAGATCATCAGAACCTCACTCCCTTCCATACAAGAACTATACCAGTCACGCTGCCTCAGAAGAGCCACCAAGATAGTTGGTGACCCCACACACCCGACCTATGGACTGTTCAGTCTCTTGCCCTCTGGCAAACGCTACCGCAGCATGCCATGCAGGACCGCCAGACTCAGCAAGAGCTTTTTTCCACAAGCCACCAGATTACTCAACTCCCTATAACAGCACACACAGCATACCTGCTCACAATTACTTTTTTTACTTAATGTATATCTTTTTTAAAAATGTAATGTATATTTTGTCTTGTATATGCTCTTTTTTTTCATATTCTGCACACTGGAGCTTGAGAAACGCAATCTGGTTCAGCTGTGCACTCCTAGCTGTATAGTCTGAATGACAATAAAGTTCACTTTGACTTTGGTATATATTCTCTATATCGGAATGTACAGCACTGGGGACATGGAAGAACCTGCTATCTAACAGATAATAGCAGTATGTATACAGTAGTTTTATGGGGGGGGGGGGGGGGGTAGAAAACATTGTGTTTAGTATTTGAAAGTGTTAATTATTTCAGTAAGATGTTTAGAAAATTTTATTGTTTCAAATGTACTTCATAAATACAATCATCAGTACTGGGGACACAAATAATAGACAGGGTTAAGGGCCTTGCTCAATCACCCAACAGTGGCTGCAGAGCAAAGCCTGGATTTGAACCACCAATCTTCCGGTTGATAGCCCAAAGCTCGACCCACTAGGCTCCCACTGTCCCTATAGCTAATAAAAGTTTTTAATTCTCACACAGGTTTATTCTGAATAACAGTAATAAAGGATTCAGTGATTCAGGTTTGAGTAAATGTGTCTCAGCCTGCACTGCTCTGGCCCGGGGGTTTCCTCTTAGGGTTGCCAGATTCCTTTCAGAAATCCCACCCGTTTACCTTAAATTAATTTGATGACCAAATAGATCCGTTTGTATGGAATTAAATTCTGGACACTCCGAGTTCGAATCTCAGCTGTGCTACCTACCGGTCGGCTGGGCGCCTCCTAACAGGCACAATTAACAACTCCTGCAACAAACAGAATTAGCAACTATCTGCTGGGTGGGAAAAGAACGGACTAAAAAGTGGGCGCCGTGTAAGGACCCTGGTTAGTACCCTGAGGGGCCCGTACAGAAGTGGAGGAACGTGGAGTTGAGCGCGTGACTCTCCGTGTGAGAGACCGAACTCACGATGATCCACCGAAGTACAGGCAAATAAAGAGACGAATATACCCTCCCTGGATGCCATTGGGATCCCCAGCAGCAGAAGACTAATTGGCTATGCTAAAAATTGGGAGAAAAGACAGAAAATGCAGAAATAAAAATGGAAAAATAGAAATCATATCAAATCCGTAACATAATGAAGTCAACTAGGTCATCTGACGTGGAAAGTTGGCTAGTGGAATCAATAAGTAAGCAAATTTCAGCAATGCAAATAAACTACAGCTTACACGGGACATTGCACACCAACTCTCATGATCTGAAAACGAATGTATATAATATTTAAAGATAATGTTGATGTCCTGTTATACACAGCCACCAACATCAGAAACCAGCACAAAATAATTCTGCTCCAAATTTCCCCAACTTTGAAAAGCTGCACAACTGGGCGGGATAACAGCAGAACTGGCAACCCTAGTTCTGACGTCTATTTCCTTAAAGTGAAAGCCGGCTTTCAAGCGCGAAATTAGGAATAAAACTCAGTTCTGACGGTGAGTTACTGCAGAATAAAACTTTATAAGTGTGAGATGTATTTATTATTATTGTTATTAAGTAAGATATAATGATCATTCACATCATTAATGTTGCACGTTGTGAAGCAGCCTGCAGTATGTACACATGTACAGTAGGAACAACTTTGTTGGGGTGAATTATAGCACTATAAGTTTGGACTTTTATATTTGACACTTAAATATGATATTTTCTGCACAATGTCTATTCATGAGCTACATTAGACCATCGCGGTAGTTTTATATCGGACAATCAGTTCACCAGACTGCGGTGATTTGTGTGGGGTTAAATACTAAAGGTGCCATAACTTCATCAGCTAATTATCACGTGTTTTGGTAAATAATAATAAAAATAATAAATAAAATATATTTGAGGATGTTTATACTGATACTGGTGAAGTACACAAACAGCGAAACTGCGCATGCGCAAGTCAATGTGCCTTAAAGTACTGTCAGTAAGTCCAAATAGCGACTGGTTTATAATACTAATTACTTCCATAATTACATTAAAATAACCTTTTTTGGCAGTATTTTGTGCATTTTAAGACAGTACTTTTAACCTTATACGTCATTGTGTATAACATCATCCTAAACCTAAAGTGTTCACACCAATTAAGAAACATTCAAACACCATCCCTGTTACTATTCAGATTACTTCTCATAAATAGACATTAAAAAGTGTTATTAAACATACAAAAGGTGCACTGTTCTTACTTCTATATTCTATCCAGCATTAGCTTTGTAGTTTTGCTATTATTAGTTATTTAATGCAAGTACCTGTGATTATTACCTACCCTACTCATTACTTATCTGTTGGTCTGCATCTTCAACTTTAGGAACAATGGAAATAATCAAGGCGAATAAACCAAAGCTCATCAGGTGGTTACGCGGGGACGAGTTAATTTTGCAGCATGTCCAGTCCAGGAATCTAATTACTGCGAATGAGTACGATATGGTGAACAGTATCCCAGATCCTAGTCAGAAAACTACAAAAATCTTGGATCTGATGTTGGGAAAAGGTGACGGGATTTGTCGGGCCTTCCTGGAAATGTTAAAAGATGATGATGTGAATGAATCCAGCCCAGAGCTCAAGAAATGGATAGCTACAGTAGATACCTCCTCATCCGCCCACTCATCCGCCTGCTCCTCCTCAGGTACAGATTTTGGTAATACTCGGTAACAGCCATGGTTGAATTACAAGGTTTATCAGGTTTTAGGCAAAAATTGTTAGCATACATCAATATGCTGTTGACATAATCTAACTAAGAAGCTCAGACAGCATTAAAGTTTATTAAATAAGCTATATAGCTACTTACATTAATATACAGTGGCTTCACTGGCTTACACAACTGCAACCTCAGTAAAGATGCGACCAATAATAATAGTGAAGGTAGGCAGATGAGACGAGACATACCCAATTGTCCCAATTGTCACTGAATAATTAGGATACTGGTAACAGCTTTAAAATGAATAATGAGTGTGGTGGTGCATCGTACTACTGTACAGCATTGGTCACTAAAATATGACAAGTACATAAAAAGGTCAACCAAAGACTTTTTAATAATATTGTGGATTGAAGGGGGGGGGGGGTTATTGTAGTATAGAGTACCCTGCCAACTGTTAAACATGAGGGTGGATCTATTATGCTTTGACAGCCAGTGACAGTGGTACAGGATTTGCATTGGCATTAATGTATTTTAAAGATTTGAACTGTTTTTAGATCATTATTACATAAACCATACTTTTCTATTCATGCAACTGAATTGTTCACTCTATACAGTAGCCGAAAAAGCTTTATAAAATTAAGAGAACAATAGTTTAGGTGCTTACATATGGAACATTGCATATAACACCACAGGCACTTATAAGTATAGTGCAGAGTTAAAATAATCAATATTTTTTCAGTGATCACAGTTTAACCTTTTACATTTACGTTGTGTCTTCGTTTCTCTTTCCTCTATAAACAGTGGCAGTTCCAAACAACACTGGCCAAAGCACAAGTAAGTACCGGACCTCACACTGATGTTATTATACTTAATGTAGTCACAAATACTTTAAGGTAATTAGCCATCCCAATTTAGATGTTTAAAGTTTTATTCAATAATAATAATACCTGTTTGTGAGCATATGTATGAGGGTTACCAAATGAAAACTGCTGTTCTCTCTCCACAGGTACTACAGTGAATATCCAAGCACATGGTGGCAGCAACGTTAATGCTCCTGTAATGTGTAGCAACAACATAAAAACCCTCAACACCAATATAAATATGAATCCAACTTCCCAAACATCGCTGGATGACAAACTGATTAGTGGTAAATAATGCACTTCAATTATATCGAATGTTATGCCGACTTTGTTCATTTACATCTTAAACACCGTAGCAACTTACTCTAGTACAGGGGGTTTCAACCTGGGGGGGTGCAAGTACCTGTCCAGGGGGTGTGACATTACAAGCTTTGAGCTTTGCCTGATCTGACCCTGGATTTTATATAAAAAATGTAGGATCTGTTATCTGGGTAGGGCACATCACCCTGGTAATTGGCACTGCCAGTCTAAAACTGTCACCAGATCAGTTTCAGCTCACATAGAATCATTACCTGTTAGACCACAGTAGCTTTTATTAACCAAAATATGTTTAGATGGACACTTCATAAGAAAAGAGTGTTTAGAAGTTATTTTGGCTTCCATACTGCAAATGTAAAGCATATTCAGCAATGCACTGTCATTCAGCAGATTTAGAAATGAAAAGGATGATAGTTTTATATTAAAACTTAATTTAATCAATAACATATTGCAGTATCAGTACCATCAGATAAATCCAAATGCATTCGGTATCAATAAAATGTTATCTTATCTCTTAAACAACCATAAAATATATTTAACCATTTTACACGGTATTAGATTGAGCAGTGCTTTTTGAATAGAACCTACAAATTCCAATCAGCTGTTTATCTTTAGCCCAGTTTAGTTAGTATCTTTTATATTTAGTAAATGTCATGTTTACTTGTGTTCACTTCTGTATGTACAAGGAATAGCTGTAGCATTTGCATTGTGACTCAAGTAGGAACAGCATCCTAGACCATACAGCCGCGTGCACAAACATAAAAACCCAGATTCACATACTCAGATGTTTACAGTAAGAACTAAATATCTTAATGAAACTATATTGTGTAAATGCGGTAATAAAGTCGGTTCCTCTCTTTCCCTCTTCTACCCACTTTTCCTTTCACAGACAGCGAAGAGTTTTTGAGAAAGAACCAATATAACCTCGTTCAGAGAGTAAAAAATGTGGCCGAAATCGTCGATCAGCTCAACTTCAGGAGAGAGATGATGGCAAACGTGCAGGCCGAGCCAACAGACCAAAAGAAAATGAGAAACGTTTTGGAGTACACCAACAGCAGGACCGCTAGTGATCTTCTGATCGAGGTCTTGATGAAACATGATCCTGATCTGATGAAGGAACTGACCAGCACCTAACAACCTTATTCAGATATTTTTAAACTGTAAATGATACACAGCTCTCGGGTATGAACTGGTACAGATAGAAATGTAAATCATGTCAAATGTCAAGTGCATTATTATCACATTATTATTATCGGTGCTAATATGTAGATCAGGTACATGGTAAAATTTTACATGGTTTTACTCAGGCATATCAAAATCATTTTTTTACTTTTTAAAATTATTAATTTACTTAATAAACTGGGTGAAATTTTGCATGAAAATCTTTTTATACAGATAAATTGTATTTTCTTAATTTTATGAAAAATTAAATAAATGAATAAATAAAACTCATAATAAATCTTATTTGCCTAAAACAAAAACAAAAATTAGCTATCCTTGTGATATGTGTTTGTGTGTTTACATACAAAGAAATGGAGGGTGAGGGTGGGGGGGTCACCTTTTACAAATCTGGCTAAAAATGCTGAACAGGAACAGCTGAGGACATGGATGGCAGGAGCTTCAGTCAGAAGGTTTAGAGGTTCAGTCATTTTAGAGCATGTAAGGTTTACCTAAATCAAATGTTATGGATCTAAATATTGCTCTATTAACTGGTTACCTATTTGTATAGTGACACAAAACATACAACAATGAATGGTTCATTTCCTAAGCACTACACATATAAACACAAACTGTATATACAATCATGTATGTATGTCCTATGATCCTGGGTTACACACTAAACTGTTGGCTGTATAGAGCGACCTACCGACCGCTTACATTCAAGAGTTTTACTGGCTCATGCACAGTAAACAGTACATGCAGTTACACTGTACATCATTTATTTACACCAAGTATAAAAACTTTGATATACAGTTAACATAATTAAACTCGAGAACTAAAGATACAGGTAAAAGGCATATACAGAGCTAGATATAACAGGTGGGTTATTCTGTAAGCATTGCTGTTCAGTACTGTGAGAGGAGAACAGCAGTAAAGTTACTAGAGCAATATTGTGCAACATGTGGCGCCACATAGTGCACTGTGCAAACACTAGTATAGATGCACCAACAAGGGTAAGTGTGTGCATGGAGTTGAGTACCATGTGATTTAACCAATCAGATTTTAAATTGTGTGACACGTGTAAGTCCTTATATCAAGTGTAACCCCACCCCAAACCCAGAAAGGAAGTAAACCACCTCATTGTCTGGTGTGAAAATAACATGTCACTAAATGTCATTTAAATACCTACATCATGCTGCTACTCTTCTATTATATTCTGTGCAATATATAAGTGTTTAACACCAGGCATTTTATTTATTTATTACACCGGCACCTCATCACTGCAAATTATGTGCAATATTTCTTACTTAATGCGTTTATATTTTTTACTTCACTTAACGTGTATTTTATGTCTGTCTGTAATGTCTGTGCAATATAAATATATTATTTTTTTTTACTTAATGTATATCTTTTTTAAAAACGTAATTTTATAGAAGAGAATAAAGCAATCTGGTTCAGCTGTGCACTCCTAGCTGTATAATCTGAATGACAATAAAGTTCACTTTGACTTTGACTTTGATATATCATCACTAAATCAGAATGTACAGCACTGGGGATCACGGTGCTGATATCTAACAGATAATAGCAGTATGTATACAGTAGTTTTATTGTGGGGGAAAAAACATTGTGTTTAGTTTTTGAAAGTGTTAATTGTTTCAGTAAGATGTTTAGAAAATTGTATTGTTTCCAATGTACTTAATAAATACAATCATCAGTACTGGGGACACAAAAGATAGACAGGGTTAAGGGCCTTGCTCAAGGACCCAACAGTGGCTGCATAGCAAAGCCTGGATCTGAACCGCCAATCTTACGGTTGATAGCCCAAAGCTCCACTAGGTTACCACTGTTCCTATAGCTAATAAATGCTTTTATAATAAAGGATTCAGTGATTCAGGTTTGAGTAAATGTGTCTGAACCTGTACTGCTCTGGCCCGGGGGTTTCTGTGGTACCAGACCAACAGCCACATTAATGAGGATGAAGGAATAAATGCTGAAAAACATAAATTCATGCTGTTAACTGGCAATAAAACTAATAGATCATGTGTGTTGTTATGATCAGGGCTTTAAAGTCAGAATTATTTACATTTCTGTTATATTATTTATCTCAGAAACTTAATATTCTCTCAGTTTCACTGTGACTTCCTTCTGTTATGGGGGGGGTTTCAGGTGAACCCGTAGCAGAGGGGAACCCAAACAATAGATGCACAAAAAGGTCAGAACCACAAGTAGGTAATGGGGCTTTTATTGGAATTAACAAAACGAAAGATAATACTAAATGAACCAAACAACGGAGAACACTGGGGAAGCGGCTGGGGCGGTACTGATGGTAGAAGGCGCAGGGTGTCTGAGAGGTGAACAGGGGGAGCCGTGGTGTTCATCCGGGTGTGCAGGAAGGTGTCCCAAGCAGTCCAGGGTCTGGAGGAACACGAAGAGGCAGGTAGGAGTGGAACCAGGACACAAGGAGCGAAGGAGCCAAATCCAGGAGACGATAGGTAAGCCGGGAAGCCAGGTGGTGTGGGGATCGCTGGGCTGCAGACAGCAGAGGAAAAAACAACAAGGTTTAAAGGCTTGAATAGCAACAAGGTACTAAACTCACAGAGTAATGTGTAGTTCAGGAGTCAGACGTCACGGTACCGCGGTGGCAAGCAGACAATCTGGCGAAGAGCAGAGGAAAAGCCGGCGTTTATATGCAGTGGTTGATGAGGTGGTAAACGAGGCACAGGTGAGTAGAGTCCGCCCTCCAGCGATCTATTGGCTGGCTTCCGCAGCGAACTCCGGGAACAGTACCGCTCCAAGCCGCTAGGGGGAGAAGGGAGCCAAACAGGAAAAACCAACGCAAACACTAACAAGAACAAAAACCCGACCGGACTAACGGGGAATAAATAAACGCGGATGAAAACAAAACGCCAAAACGGGGAAAAACGAAAGTAAAAAGGTAAGAGCTGGGCGAATCCTAACAGTACCCCCCCCTCAACGGCCGCCTCTAGGCGGCCTACTGGGTCTATCAGGGCGTAGGCGGTGGAATTCTCGGATCAGGTTGGAGTCGAGGATAGCAGATCGGGGGACCCAGGACCGTTCCTCTGGCCCGTAGCCCTCCCAATCCACCAAGTACTGGAGACCTCGGCCACGCCTACGAATGTCCAACAACCGGTGAACCGTGAATGCTGGGTGCCCGTCGACGAGCCGGGAGGGTGGTGGGGGGTCGGACGGAGGGTTCAATGTGGACAAAGCCACTGGTTTAAGCTGGGAGATGTGGAAGGTGGGGTGGATGCGCATGTGGCGAGGGAGTTTCAAGCGCACGGATGTGGGGTTTATGATGTTCTCGATGATGTAGGGACCAATGTAGCGGGGGGAGAGTTTCTTGGATTCAGAGCGCAGGGGGATATTAGTGGTGGACAGCCACACGGCCTGACCAGGAGCATAGGTGGGGCCAGGTCTCCGATGGCGGTCTGCCGAACGCCGGTTGATGTCCCGTGTACGGAGGAGGGCTGCCCGGGTGGTCTTCCAGAGCCTTCGGCACCTACGGAGATGGTGCCCAACCGAGGGAACTGCCACATCAGCCTCTTGCTCGGGGAATAGTGGGGGTTGATAACCTAGGGAGGCCTCAAATGGAGATATGCCTGTGGCGGAAGAAATCAGGGAATTGTGGGCGTACTCGACCCAGGCAAGGTGAGCGCTCCAGCCCCTGGGGTTGCGGGCGGCCATGCATCGTAGGGCGGCCTCCAGGCCCTGATTTGCTCTCTCCGCCTGCCCATTGGACTGTGGGTGGAAGCCGGACGAGAGACTGACAGTCGCTCCCAAGGCTTTGCAAAAAGTCCTCCACACCTGGGAGGTAAATTGGGGTCCACGGTCTGACACGATGTCTGCAGGGATCCCATGCACACGGAACACCAGATTGATTAGCATCTCGGCCGTTTGGAAGGCTGTAGGAAGCTTGGGCAGGGCCGCAAAATGCACAGCCTTGGAGAACCGGTCCACCATGGTTAAGATTACCCTATTTCCATTAGATTCCGGTAGACCAGTGACGAAATCCAGGGCTATGTGTGACCATGGGCGACTTGGGACCGGAAGTGGGTGTAGAAGCCCCGCAGGAGGTTGGTGGGAGGCCTTATTACGTGCACAGGTGGTACAGGCAGCCACAAACTCCTTAACGTCCGTCTCCATGGATGGCCACCAATAATGTCTTTTTAAGAGCGACAGTGTGCGACCACTTCCAGGATGGCAGGCGATGCGAGATCCATGGGCCCATTGTAGGACGGAAGAGCGAGCTGTGGCTGGGACGAAGAGACGGGTTTGGGGTCCCGTCCTGGGATCTGGCTCCTGTGCCTGGGCCTCGGTGACGACCCGGCGAATGTCCCACGTGAGTAACCCAACGACTCGACTGGGCGGAAGGATAGTTCCAGGGCAGGTTGGGGCTTCTTCTGTGGAGAACTGGCGAGAGAGAGCGTCCGGTTTGACATTACGCGACCCAGGCCGGTAGGTCATCGTGAAGTCAAACCGGCCAAAGAAAAGAGCCCATCTAGCCTGCCGAGAGTTCAGCCTCTTTGCCGCCTGGACGTAAGACAGATTCTTATGATCCGTCCAGACAACAAAGGGCTGAGCGGCCCCCTCCAGCCAGTGCCTCCACTCCTCCAAAGCCAGTTTCACAGCCAGCAGCTCACGGTCGCCGACGTCATAGTTGGTCTCGGCTGGGGATAGGCGACGGGAGAAGAAGGCACAGGGGTGCAACCGGTTATCGGGCCCCGCCCGCTGGGATAGGACTGCCCCTATCCCAGTATCAGACGCATCAACCTCCACAATAAACTGCCCGTCGGGGTCCGGTTGAATGAGAATGGGGGCAGATGTAAACAGTGCCTTGAGCCGAGAGAAGGCTTCTTCGGCCTCTGGGGGCCAGGTAAAGGGGATCTTGGTGGAGGTAAGGCGAGTGATGGGTGCCGCGACCTGGCTGTAATTGCGGATAAACCGCCTATAGAAGTTGGCGAACCCGAGGAAACGTTGGAGCTCCTTGCGCGAGGTGGGAGTTGGCCACTCGGTCACCGCACAAATCTTGTGGGGGTCGGCCCTGACCCGGCCACTCTCGAGAATCACCCCCAGGAATTCCACAGTGTCAGCGTGAAACTCACACTTCTCCGTCTTCACGAATAGTCTATTCTCCAAGAGCCGCGAGAGGACTTGGCGGACATGTGCTCCGTGTTCTTCCTGAGACCTGGAAAAGATTAGAATGTCATCTATGTACACAAACACAAACCGGTTGAGGTAGTCCCTGAGCACGTCGTTCACCAGCGCTTGAAATACCCCAGGAGCATTGCACAACCCAAATGGCATCACAAGGTACTCGAAGTGGCCCAAAGGGGTGTTGAATGCTGTCTTCCACTCATCGCCCTCCCGGATCCGCACCAGATGATAAGCGTTGCGTAGATCGAGCTTGGTGAACACTGTGGCCCCCTGCAGGGGTTCAAAAGCAGAGGAAATCAGGGGCAGAGGGTAACGGTTCTTAATGGTGATTTGATTAAGACCCCTATAATCAATACAAGGCCGCAGGGTCTTGTCCTTTTTCTCCACGAAGAAGAACCCCGCCCCCAGGGGGGAGGACGATGGGCGGATGATCCCGGCGGCGAGGGACTCGGAAATGTAGCTCTCCATCGCACTCCTTTCGGCACGAGAGAGGTTGTACAGCCGACTGGTAGGCAGTGGGGCGCCAGCCAGCAAATCAATGGCGCAATCATAGGGTCGGTGAGGGGGTAGGGACTGGGCACGGTCTTTCCGGAAAACCTCACGGAGGTAATGGTACTCCAGGGGCACGTTGGATAGGTCAGTGGTTACTGCAGGAGGAATGGCGCGAGCCTTGTCCCCAGGCTGTGGAATGGCTGAGACCAAACAGTTGGCATGACAGAAATCGCTCCAAACCACCACTCGTCCTAGGGCCCAGTCGATATGGGGATTGTGGCGCGCCAACCAAGGGTAGCCCAGGACTAGGGGGGTCTGGGGGGCCTTGATAACAGCAAAAGAGAGAGTCTCCCGGTGGTTTCCCGAGAGGACAAGGGTTAAAGGCGTAGTGCGGTGGGTAACCCGGGCAATAATTTGCCCATCCAGGGCGCACGCGGTGACTGGGGGATCCAGGGGTTGTAGGGTGCACCCTGTCTGGGCCGCCAGCCCCTCATCGAGCAGGTTGTCTTCAGCACCCGAGTCTACTAAGGCCTGGAGAGGGACCGAACAACCGTGCCAACAAAGGGTGGCCTGAATGCGGAGGTGGAGTTGCCTGGGTGGTGGGGGTTGCTGAAAGTTGCCCGCTAGTACCCCCACGGCTACTGACGGGCCACCTCTTTTGGCCGAGCAGGGCACGTCCGCAGAATATGGCCCGCCTGACCGCAATAAAGACATTGCCCGGTCCTGAAGCGCTGAGCCCGCTCCTCGGGGGCTAGCCGGGCACGCCCCAACTGCATGGGTTCAGGCTGTGGTGTAAGGGATGAAGGGGTACAAACAGAGCCACCAGGGGGCTCCAGGGGACTGGGCAGAACAAGGGGTAAATGAGACACAGGACCGGGTCTGGTCGTCTTTTCACGGCGCCGGCCACGGAGGCGGTTGTCCACGCGGATCGCCAGAGCGACCAGGGAGTGAAGGTCAGGACTATCCTCCCTTACCGCCAACTCGTCCCTCAGGGGATCGATGAGGCCCCTCTGGAAAGCCTCCCGAAGAGCCTCCTCGTTCCACCCAGAGTCGGCAGCCAAGGTCCAAAACTCAATCGAGTATTCAGCTACGGACCGGGAACCCTGACGCAGGGAAAACAGACGAGCGGATGCGCTCCCCGAATGATCCGGGTGGTCAAACACAGTTTTGAATCGGGCAAGGAAGTCAGAGAACGACCCTGCCCGAGGGTCCACCTGCGACTGAACCGCCTCTGCCCAGGAGAGGGCTCTGCCCCTTAGGTGACCTATAATAAAAGCCACCTTACTGGCATCAGTAGCGAATGTGGTGGGGCGCTGACGGAAAATGGACTGGCACTGGAACAGGAAGCCTCGGCACCTATCCAGGTCCCCATGAAAAGGCTCAGGATTAGGGATAGGTGTCTCCAACGGGACCTCAGGGATCGCGGGGTCCGTCGAAGCCGCGGACGGTCCCATGAGGGCCTGAGGGTCAATGGAAGGAACTGGATTGGGAGGGTTTAGACGGGCAACCTGTTGGGTCAGGTCCGCGAGCCGCTGGTTGAGTGTCTCTAACATCTGATTGTGGCGGCTCAGGATCATTCCCACTGTAAGGTCCTCACCTGTTTGTGCATCTGAGGGTTCCATAGTGGCCAGATTGTACTGTTATGGGGGGGGTTTCAGGTGAACCCGTAGCAGAGGGGAACCCAAACAATAGATGCACAAAAAGGTCAGAACCACAAGTAGGTAATGGGGCTTTTATTGGAATTAACAAAACGAAAGATAATACTAAATGAACCAAACAACGGAGAACACTGGGGAAGCGGCTGGGGCGGTACTGATGGTAGAAGGCGCAGGGTGTCTGAGAGGTGAACAGGGGGAGCCGTGGTGTTCATCCGGGTGTGCAGGAAGGTGTCCCAAGCAGTCCAGGGTCTGGAGGAACACGAAGAGGCAGGTAGGAGTGGAACCAGGACACAAGGAGCGAAGGAGCCAAATCCAGGAGACGATAGGTAAGCCGGGAAGCCAGGTGGTGTGGGGATCGCTGGGCTGCAGACAGCAGAGGAAAAAACAACAAGGTTTAAAGGCTTGAATAGCAACAAGGTACTAAACTCACAGAGTAATGTGTAGTTCAGGAGTCAGACGTCACGGTACCGCGGTGGCAAGCAGACAATCTGGCGAAGAGCAGAGGAAAAGCCGGCGTTTATATGCAGTGGTTGATGAGGTGGTAAACGAGGCACAGGTGAGTAGAGTCCGCCCTCCAGCGATCTATTGGCTGGCTTCCGCAGCGAACTCCGGGAACAGTACCGCTCCAAGCCGCTAGGGGGAGAAGGGAGCCAAACAGGAAAAACCAACGCAAACACTAACAAGAACAAAAACCCGACCGGACTAACGGGGAATAAATAAACGCGGATGAAAACAAAACGCCAAAACGGGGAAAAACGAAAGTAAAAAGGTAAGAGCTGGGCGAATCCTAACACCTTCTAGGGTTGCCAGATTCCTTTCAGAAATCCCACCCGTTTACCTTAAATTTATTTGATGACTAAATAGTTTCAGTATATAAGGAATCAAACGTGATTACAACTGATACAACTAAGTGTTAATTAAACTAAAAAATGAAACACAGAAACCATATCCAGGGTGCACAGGTGGCGCAGCAGGATATTCCACTAGCGCACCAGCCCTGGGATTCTGGATTGTCCGAGTTCGAATCTCAGCTGTGCTACCTACCGGTCGGCTGGGCGCCCCCTAACAGGCACAACTAACAGCGCCTGCAACAGACAAAATTGCCAACTAGTCTGCTGGGTGGGAAAAGAACGGACTAAAAAGTGGGCGCCGTGTAAGGACCCTGGTTAGTAGACGAGGCGCCTGTACAGAAGTAGAAGAACATGGAGATCAGCGCGTGACTCACGATGATCCACCGAAGTACAGGCGAAAACAGAGGGGTCGATAGATGGTGCAGACATCAAAGGGAGCATGGGGCAGACGAGCATATACCCTCCTCAGATGCCATTGTGATCCCCACTAATTGGCTACGCTACAAATTGGGAGAAAAGACAGAAAATGCAGAAATAAAAATGGAAATCTGTTGTGTCTTGGTACATGAACTGTAAAAGCAAGTTATTAAAATAATGCACACGACAGCAAGCTTGATCACTCTTCTTTATTCTCCGCCATACTCCTTCCTTTTCCTTTTCATCTCCTCTTTTCCTTTCTAACAGTGCCACCAACTGGTCAAACCAAGTAACAGTATTTATGAACATGTACTTTTCAGAATGTAACTCAATACATGAATACTGTATACAGAACACAACATTTTCCCCCTTTGTAAAAAATTAAAGTATGTATCATTTAAGCATTGTCATAACATAAACTAAATATGCAGTTTTGTTTTTTTTCTAACTCAGCACTGTAAACAACATAAAACAGGAACAACACACTGTTAAACAAAACCTGGTTCTTTACCACAACTTTCTATCATTTGTATTATTACTTTGGGTTCAGGTGTTATAGTCTTTTAACCAGGCTGGTGGTCTCCGTTTCCGCTGGTTTACTCTCCGGTTGTCTACTGCAGTCCTGGGAGATGAAACAGAACTGTGCTCCTCTGTTTGTGTAGGTATTTGATTAGGTAGCATTGCTAGGTGCACTGCATCCCACGAATGTCCATCACTTAAATTGTAGCTGTGTTTTCCTTTCTTTTCCAGGATCTTAAGTGGACCTGTGAATTTCGACTGTCCTTTGTTGACATGAGTCGGTTTTCTAACTCGAACCATATCACCTTCTTTAAACAACGGTGTTTTGGCACAATGTTTAATGTCTGTATAGGTTTTCATCTTTAGTTGTCTTTCCTCAACTCTGTGTCGCAGTTCATTATCTGCACAGCCAGTTTTGCTAAGGATGTTGAGCTTGGTTCTCATTTGTCTCCCAAAGAGAAGTTGAAAAGGGGACTTGCCTGTTGTGGCATGAGGTGTAGCTCGGTAATTCTGTAGGAATTCAGTCACAAAAGCTTTCCAAGGAACCTTCTCCCTCTCAGCTGTTAGGATAGTCTCTTTCAGCACTTTATTCCAACGCTCTACTGCACCATTTCCCTCTGGATGATATATAGTTGTACGGATATGTTTAACATTTCTTTCTTGCAGGAATTGTTGAAACTGTGAAGACCGAAATTGTGGGCCATTATCCGTTACTATCTCCACTGGGTTACCTTTTTGGCTGAAAACGGACCTTAGAAAGGACAGAACAGCATTAGTCGTCACTTGTGGTGCAAAAGCTACTTCAGGCCATTTTGAATAATAATCCACTAAGGTTAAGACAAATTTGCAATCGGTTGGTCCTGTTTGGAACGGGCCAACAATGTCCATGGCTATTTTCTGCCAAGGTCCATCAGGAAATGGAACAGGTGTCAGTGGTGCAGGTGCAGTTCTCGCTGTCTTATCATTTAGTTGGCATGTCACACACATTGTAATTATGGAATTAACCATTTCGTCCATTTTAGGCCACCAGTACAGTTCTCTTAGTCTTTGTTTGGTCCTTACGATACCTTGATGGGTCTCATGAGCAAGATTTACTACGTGTCTACGCAGATGTACAGGAACGAGCACCCTGTTACTTCCTCTCATTACACAAGCGCCATGAATGGAGAGTTCATCCCTCAACTTGAAATAAGGGATCATTTCAGCTGGTAAGGTTTTTGATGTTGCAGGCCATCCAGTCTCCATGTACGTCCGTAGTGTAGTTATCTCTGGGCAGGAAGAGCTAGCAGCAGTAAAATCAGACACTGGTATGGCAGCAAGAAACATGGTGACAGCAGCCACAGTCTCTGGTTCAGTATCTACAGTCGTATCATTGTGGTGAGGTAACGGTAAGCGAGATAGGCAATCAGCAGCACGATTATCTGCGCCTCTTCTGTACATGATGTCATAATTGAAACAAAGTAGCCTAGCTGACCAGCGTGCTACACGCAAACCCGCACGTCCCATGCCTTTGGATGTCAGCAGTGTAGTTAAGGCTTGGTGATCGGTCCGCAAGGTGAACTTTGTACCCCACAAATATGTCCTCCATCGTTCTACAGTCCAAACGCATGCTAGGGCCTCTTTTTCGACCACGGAGTACTTTCTTTCAGTAGTCGTGAGAGTACGTGATGCAAAAGCAACTGTCTTTTCCATGTTATTTGGGTGTATCTGTGTTAAAACACCACCTATTCCATAGTCCGAAGCATCTGTTGATACTATGGTAGGAAGGTTTGGATCGAACAGAGCCAGTGCAGAACTCTCAGTCATCAGGTCCTTTACTTTCTGAAAACTTGCTTGTGCAGCATCAGTCCATGTGTATGTAGTGTTCTCTCGAAGAACAGCTCGCATTGATTCAACCACAGTAGCATAATTGGGTATGAATTTAGCGTACCATGCTGTCAGACCTAGAAACGACCTGAGTGTAGTTGCGTCCAACGGTGCTGGAGCATCCCGAATAGCCTTAAGATGAGTATCATCAGGTAGTAGACCTTCTTTGCAAATCACGTGACCTAAGAAACTGAGTCTTTCTCTGTGAAATGTGCATTTTTCGTCATTTATGCGTAATCCTGTGTCTGCTAACGCCTGGAGTACTCTCTGAAGGTTTAGATCATGTTCCGCAGCTGAGCGACCATACACAATTATGTCGTCAAGGTAACATTGAACACCTGGAATGTTTCTCAGAACAGTAATCATAAGTTTTTGAAATGCTGATGGTGCTGAGGCTAGTCCATAGCAAACTCTTTTGTATCTAAACAGACCTTCATGGGTTATAAACGCCGTCAAGTCTCTACTATCTTCATGTAGTGGAACTTGGTGATAAGCATTTGCCAGGTCTATAGTAGAAAACATAGTGGCTCCCCTCAATAGTGAAAACAGTTCCTCAATGTGTGGAATTGGATAACTATCCATAATGACAGCTTTATTAGGCTCCCTGAGGTCCACGCACATCCTAATTCCACCAGACTTTTTCTGAGTGACCACTATTGGAGAAACCCAGGCTGACGCATCAATTCTCTCAATGATGTCAGCTTCTAGTAAGCAAGTCAATTCTTTGGATACTGCCTCTCTGACTGAAAAGGGTAGACGTCGTAGTTTTTGTTGCACAGGCGTAACATCCTGTCGTAGTTTTACTTTATGCACAAAATTCTTCGCACAGCCAAACACAGGCTTTTTGGAGACCTCGCTAACTGGTTGAACTGAAGAAAGTACTTTGTTGCCTGAAATGCAGATTTTTAGCGAAGTTATTAAATCCATACCAAGTAGGGGTGTTCCCATTCTTACAATATAGAATGTAGCAGGGACAGAACAGTCCTCATGTTTCACTTTTGTGTTGATGTGACCCAGTACAGGTAACTTATCTTGTGAGTATGTAACCAGTTGTATGTTGCTGGATAATAATGGAAGATCATCAAAGTATTTCTGGTAAATGTCCAGAGGCAGGAGTGACACAGATGATCCAGTATCAACCACCAGTTGGAGAAGCTGTGTACCCCTTTTTGTGTCTAACTCAATTGTACATGAAATCTTATTTGCAGCAGGGGCTGAATTGTTCATGTAGAGTACAGTCAGTTCTGGAACTTCTATTTCTCTAACCTGCTGTTTAGCAGATGAACGACACACCTTAGCAAAATGTCCAATTTTACCGCACAATTTACACGTTTTCTTAAGTGCAGGACACGTCGGTGAGTTAGCTAAATGATTATTTGAATCACATCTGTAACATTTACGTCCTGTCCATAAACCACTGTGAACATCAGATTTTCCTTGACTTGCTGTTCCTGCGTTTTTATGATTGCTCTTGGACGTTTGCTTAGCGTGTAATGCTTGTACTGCGTGCTCCATCGGCTGCTTAAACACGATAGCATTAGCTACAGCATTTTCCACTTGCGCAGCAATCTGTACAGTTTTTTCTAGAGTCAAATCTAATTCGAGCAACAAACGTTCACGAATGCGATGACTGCATGTTTTTTCCACAATCTGATCTCGTAACATCTCGTCTTCTTTATCTCCGAAATCACATAGAGATGTAATATCACGTAGGGCCGCTACATACTGTGCAATGGTTTCATCCGGCCGTTGCTCTCTCTGGCGAAATTTGTGCCGCTCGGCAATCACATTAACTTTTGGAATGAAATACGCTCTCAGAGCCGTAAGTGCAGTTGCATATGTCAAACCCGTATCTGGAAGAGTGTAGAAGAGCCTCTGTGCTTCGGTGCCAAGACAATGAAGTAAAGTTGCACGTTTTCGGGTGTCGGGCCAGTCATCTCCCTCCGCATTAACTACAATTAAGTAATTCTCGAACATCTTAATCCACATTGCAAAAGGTAATACGGGCTCACCCGGGCACTGAAGGAAAGGTGGAGGTAGAGGGACTGCCATCCTCGTCGCCAGTTTGTTGTGTCTTGGTACATGAACTGTAAAAGCAAGTTATTAAAATAATGCACACGACAGCAAGCTTGATCACTCTTCTTTATTCTCCGCCATACTCCTTCCTTTTCCTTTTCATCTCCTCTTTTCCTTTCTAACAGTGCCACCAACTGGTCAAACCAAGTAACAGTATTTATGAACATGTACTTTTCAGAATGTAACTCAATACATGAATACTGTATACAGAACACAACAAAATCTCAAATCCGTAACATAATGAAGTCAACAAGGTCATGTGACGTGGAAAGTTGAAAGACCAGAAACCAGCACAAAAAATTCGCAACTGCGCAGGATAACATCGAAACTGGCAACCCGGCTCTGCCATCTATTTCCTTAAGTGAAAGCGCCTCTCTGGGACAGCCGGGCTTCAAGCGCGAAATTCGGAATAAAACTAAATTCTGACGGTGAGTTACTGCAGAATAAAACTTTATAAGTGTGAGATGTATTTATTATTATTGTTGTTGTTATTAAGTAAGATATAATGATCATTCACATCATTAATGTTGACTTTAATGTGTTTAGTGCAGCAACACATGAACATCAGACCATCGCGGTAGTTTCAGACTCAGACTCAACTTTATTGTCATTCAAAACCATGTACATGATCAGAACGAAATGCAGTTACTCAGGTCCTCGGTGTGTGTAACATAATGAAATATGAATAACAAATAACTATGTTAAGTATAAATAAAACATAAAACAGCCAATCCGGGGCCCTCAATTATTCGGGGCCCCTGGGCTGAAGCCCAGGTAAGCCCTTGCATTAAATCACCCCTGCTCATCAAGCTCGAAGCGCTTCATGGTGACAGGAGTGAGTGCAGTGGGTCAGTAATCGTTGAGACACGTTGCTGAAGAGGACTTTGGTACTGGGATGATTGTGGATGTCTTGAGGCATACTGGAACTCTGGCCTGGGACAGTGAGATGTTAAATATATCCATCAGGACCTCAGACAGTTTGTATGCACAGTCCCTCAGAACTCTACCTGGAATTCCATCAGGGCCGGGGACCTTTCGGGGGTTGACTTTCAGCAGTGTTCTTCTCATGGCTGGGAGTTTGTCCGAGGAGGGTGTGAGACAGGAGGGAGAGGTGGTGTTAGACACCTCAAAGCATGCATAAAAGGTGTTTAGGGTGTCGGGGAGAGCTGGGTCCTGTTTGACAATCACTTCACCAGACCGCAGTGATTTGTGTGGGGTTAAATATTAAAGGTGCCATAACTTCATCAGCTAAAGTTAATAACCTGTTTTGGTAAATAATAATAATCATAATAAATAAAAGATATTTGAGGACACTCAAAGGGCGATATTGGTCAAAGTACGCAAAAAAGTCACTGTGCCTTAAACTACTGTCAGCTCAAATAGTGACTGATTTTATACTGATTACTTCCATAATTACATTAAAATAACCTTTACTGGTACAGTACTTTTAACCTTTATACGTCATCGTGTATAATAGTTTAAAAAACCAAGCTTGCATTTCAAACTAGGACTTTTGAAAACACATTTCAATACCTGCATCACTGACCAACACCTAAAATTCTAGCGTTCCAAAATCAATCAACATTTAAACACCTAAAATCCTAAAGTTCCAAAATCAATCAACATTTAAACACCTTCAATTCTAAAGTATTTACATAAATCAAACTCTCCTCTTCTGCTGCTTTTCTTTATGTGCTATGTATAAATGCTTGTTTAGTATTTTTTACAACAAGTGTTAAAGAACATACAAAAGACACATTTTTAGTAAAAATAGTTTTATTGATCGGCATGATTAATATACAGGTAAGTAATATTGGTAAATGCACAAAACACTGTTCTTACTTTAATCTTCTGCTAGTCCAGCTTTATTAGTGATTTGATGCAAGTACCTGTGATTATTAACTAATTACTTATCTGTTGGTCTGCATCTTCAACTTTAGGAACAATGGAAATAATCAAGGCGAATAAACCAAAGCTCATCAGGTGGTTACGCGGGGACGAGTTAATTTTGCAGCATGTCCAGTCCAAGGATCTAATTACTAAGGATGAGTACGCTAAGGTGAACAGTATCCAAGATCCTAGTCAGAAAACTATTGAAATCTTGGATCTGATGTTGGGGAAAGGTGACGAGATTTGTCGGGCCTTCCTGGAAATGTTGAAAGATGATGATGTGAATGAATCCAGCCCAGAGCTCAAGACATGGATAGATACAGTAGATACCTCCTCATCCTCATCCGCCTGCTCCTCATCCTTATCAGCATCCTCCATCCCAGGTACAGACTTTGGTAATATTCGGTAACAGCCATGGTTGAATTACAAGGTTTATCAGGTTTCAGGCAAAAATTGTTAGCATACATCAATATGCTGTTGACACAATCTAACTAAGAAGCTCAGACAGCATTAAAGTTTATTAAATAAGCTATATAGCTACTTGGCTTCACTGGCTTACACAACTGCAACCTTAGTAAAGACACAACCAATAATAAGAGTGAAGGTAGGCAGATGAGAGAAGACATACTTTAGGGGTTGACCCAGACCCCCACCCCCCGCCCGCCACCCCCAGTGTCTCTGAATAATTAGGATACTGGTAACAGCTTAACATTAATAATACACCATTATATACTGGCTGGAAGGGCCAGGCTCCTGGAGTTTGGGGTGTGGTTACACTAACACGTGTCACCCAACTTAAAATTTGATTGGTTAAATCAAACCGGTGATTTGATCTGTAATAAGTAACTCTTAATCGTGCTTTACCATGATAACGCTGGAATTAAATAATGTTGAGCCCTGTGAGACACGGCAAAATGGTATGTACATTTAAAATATTTTAAAAAGCACCAAAAGTTTTGAGGTTTGGTCAGGACGGTGCAGACACATTTAATGGGACTGCGCTAAAGTTGGTTTCATATTCGCATATTCGGATTTCTTTCTTCAATAGCTTTTAAAGTATTCGTCATATTGCTCCAAAACAATTTGTATTTTGTCAAGTGTAACCCTTACATACTACTCTATATACTCTACATACTACTACTACTACTACTATATATACTGACACTCACCAATTATACAACTTGTTTTGGAGCAATATGACGAATACTTGAATACTTGCTATTGAAGTTATTAATAAAAATCTGATTTTATTATGTAATAAAAGGTAAAAGTGTCAGTATAAGAGTTGTAGTATGTAATGTGGGTTACACTTGATAAAATACAACTTTGGAGCAATATTACCACTGGTTTTATAGTTACTGAATTGTCTTCTGGCTTCTGAAGTTCAACTTGTTGTGGAGAGTTTTGAAGAATTGTTTGGAAGGTATTGATTTTTTTAGGTTTTTATTATTTTATTCTGTCAGCTTAATAAGGCAGTAATTAAGTTGCCAGTTAAAAAGGTGATGTATGTCATGTTGGTTCCATGTGATTAACTTATTTTTCAGAACATTTATTCAAAAGCCACTGAAATGATTTCATTAAAAAAAAAACTCAAAAACCTCTGCTGACGCTCCCTGGGCTCTCGGAGCAGTTACGGCACATTGAAAGCAGAAATGTATTGTTTACATCCCCAGTAGCATTATACATCAAATACACACTATAAAAATGACAACAATATAAATTCTAAAACAGCACAAACATAACCAAGTACCCTGACCTGAGTTTTACATATATTGCATAACTACAGAGAAGTTATTAATGATGAGGATGGATTGAGTGTAAATAAACAAAATAAACAAATGGAATGGAATTAAAAAGTGCAGGAAGGTTCAGATCCAAGTATACAGTACATGGTATAGATTAAATATAGATTAAATATTAAATATAAAGTGATAAAGCCGCTCAGGTGGCGCAGCGGTAAAAAAGACGCGTTGCAACCAGGGCTGGATTCTGAGTACGTATCGAATCCAGCTTTGCTTTACCGGTTTGAAGCTGAGTGGCTATATGAGCAACGATTGGCCGGTTGCTCATATGGGGGGTGGGACAAAGAACCGGATGTGGGTCTCTCTCTGTCAGAATGCGATTACGTTCTCTGCCGGCTGATTGGAGGCGCTTGCACAGAGATGGGAGGGGGTGCCCTTAGGGTGTGTCTCTCCGCATGCAACGCTAGGTGGCGCCAAACTCATTAATGTGTGAGTGGCAAAGATGCATCCGGCTGCTGCTTGTGTTTCGGAGGGAATACGGGTTAGCTTCAATCACCTCCGTCAGGGCAGGGTTCGGCATAGACAGAGAGGAAGCACGATGCTAATTGAACAATTGGATGCACTAAAAGGGGAGAAAAAGGGGTAAAAAAAAAAAAATATATATATATATATATATATAAAGTGATAAGTAATGAGTATTGCACATTGAATTGGGACAGCTCAGTGTGACTGCTCATTACTGCTGGCAGGGCTCAAGATTTAGCTTCTTTAAAGTTTTTTGACTTAATTCACACTTTAATAATATTGTTCACAAATATTAATAAGTCCTGGCCGTGCATTAGGATCTCGTTCCCACATGTTAACAGAGCGTGAGCACACATTCATATTGATAAGGTCACCAGCAGGTCTCTGTAGGGTTGTTTCCTGACACACTGTTTGCTGTACAGGCTCCATGGCAGAACTCAGTGCAGAGCGTTTTCTGAAGAAACACTGGGCGGAACTTATCAAAAAGACAAGAAATCCAATACGTCTGGCTGATGTCCTGCGTGGGAATGACATTATTTCTGCTAACATGTATTCTACCATCAAAAACCAGAAAACCAGACAGAAACAAATGAGAGAATTATATGAGCATCTGAACAGGGAGAAAGGCTATCAGTGTGTTTATGATTGGCTAAAAGAGAAAGAGTCTGATTTAATAAAAGCCTGACTTTTAGAATTTTGTTTTAAAATCACACATTAATAAAACTCTATTAATTGCTTCTGTGCTTTTGTTCCAGCTGACGACTGTGTTTTAGATAAATACTTTTATGGTCATTAGTTGATGGTAACCAGTAACTGATGGGCATATATAGCGATTCATCAAAATATTAAACACATCACTGAGTTTGAGGTCAACAAGTCTTCATGCTTTATTGAATTAAAAACCAGCCCAACGTAACAAACATGGCAACAAAAGAATAAACTCCAAAGAACTTGGTTATTTTTCATCTGATCCCAGTTTATCATTTTACTGGTGTAGGCTGATAACAAGTATTGTAGAGAACTCATTCGCTAAGGGAGCCGAATATCAACTGTTAGCTGTAAGAAATGACAGAATCATGATCATTGGTTTGTTGGTCGATTTATTAACATTTCTAATGTTTTTTTTATTTCTGCAGAAGACAGAAATGAGGTTGACAATGCCGAACCACAGAGTAAGTTACAGTAAAACTAGATCCTATAGGGCGGAGGTCCCCAATCTTTTTTGCACCATGGACCGGTTTTATTTAAGATATAATGTCATGGAGTGGCAGGGTGGGAGGATTTAAAATAGAATAACTATACTACTCACAATGATGGAAAATCAGCTTTTTCGCTACAACAAGACACTGTTCCCACCTAGTGGTGACAGGAGGCAATAACGCCTGAAGTGTGTTGGAAATTGCCACAGTGTTTTTAGTGCTATTGTAGCGTCTCTAATTATTTATTCTTTCTGTGCGGCCCGGTAATAAATGACCCACAGACTGGTAGCGGTCTGCGGCCCAGTGGCTGGGGACCACCGCTATAAGGCAACATTAGGCCACAAGTTTGTGGACACTCGACCATGAGATTATTGGACTGATTACAGGCACTGATGTTGAACAAGAGGGTCTCAGTGTTCCAGTGCATCTCAAAGGTGTTCAGTGGGGTTAGGGACAGGGCTCTGTACAGGCCACTGGAGTCGTACACAGCAAACACAGATATGCTGGAAGAGTAATGAGTCTGCTCCAGACATCATTAATTTCATATAATTGATTTTTACACTTGTTAGCAGTGTGGCTGAAACACTTGAAGTAAATCATTAAAATACATTTTGTTATTTTTAGATATATTAAGGTCTTGTGTGATAATTTGAAGGTATTTGTGATTTGTGTGTGTGTTCATGTGTGTGTACTTATTTTCCTCATGTTTACGCAGGGAAGAGGTTTAAAATGCAAACAGAGGAAGTCGTGGTTAAACGGGATAACCGTCTTAATAATTCACTGGGTAAGTAAAAATAAATTCTTACTAAAACACTAAAATCTATGAATGCTTTAATGTCCTTATCCAGTCCAGGGTATTAGCATTTAGCGTCATATCAGCGTTAGCATTTCTATTAATGAGACTTTTTAATGCGTCGGGAACTGAGGACACTGTTTGTTGCAGTGATTCTAGTGGATCTGGACTGTAGGCAGGCTGGTCAAGCACACGCACTCTGTGTCTAGGAAACCGCACTGTTGTAGTGCAGACAGAATGAGGCCTGGTATCACCGTGCTAAAATAACTACGGACTTCCCAAGAAAAGATGCCTTGATGGTAGCTTGTGTCTTTGTTAAATCCCAACACCCTTCTCCACTTCAACATTCTGTAACTTTTATTGGAATGTGTTGCAGGCTTCAAATTCAAGGTTTGGGTTTCAATAATTTGGTCAAAGAAAAGAAACCATTGCAGAAAATGATTTAAAGTGTAGTACTGTCATGATATGTGTGCTGTGACAAATTATTGACCTCTTGTCTTATATTACATTATATTACACTTTTTAAAAGGTGCAAAAATAATATATAGAATAAAACAAAAATTTCTTTTTACGATAATGTGTTCCATACAAGTGTTTGCAAAGCTTTGACCTTCAGCTGCAGTAGCCAGTGTACAAATGAAAATCTGATATGCTGTGTAAACAACCACGTTATCTACATTTCAACAGATCTCAAGACCTCATCCACCATGGCCAAACTGGAAGAATGGGTATCTCATCCTAAAAACAACCAGAAACTGATTGATGACCTGGAGAAGAAGCTCGATCATGGTGAAATGGAGGGTCTGAAGGATTATCTGAAGGATAAAAAACTAAAAAAGAGTCTGTGTCTCACTGCTAAAGAGATCAATGAGATCAGAAAGAGAAATGATCTTTGTTCGTTTCTTAAAGAGATTAAAGCAGCCACATTTCTCGGCCACTTTTTTGAGAAGGTCAGAAGTAAAGCCTCAACAGCCAAGAAAAACCCTGAACAAGACAGGGATACTGACGACTCCACAAAACATAAGGCAAAGTTAAGTTTTAATGCAGATCAGATTCAACAAGCTCAACAAGTCAGAACCAGCGGAGCAACTGAGGAATCTAAAGAAAAGCAGGAAATGAACGACACAGTGCAAAATTCTGACCAAGCCTACTGTCCTCCTCAAACAAAGCTTGAAGATGTTCCCCCTAATAGTTTGAGACAAGACATTCAACTACAGTCTGAGAACAGTGGACAGCTTGAAGACACACAAATGAACACGGGTGAAGAGCTTAAGAAAGATAGCTTCTGCAGCACATCTTCATCAAAGAACCCAGAATTAAAAAAAAAGAAGAGGAGGAACGTGGAAGGACAGCCGAACAGAAAAATCGAGCAGTCCAGCGCTGTGCTTCGTGACTGGTTAATGAATCAATGTGGTGGCAGTGAGGAGGAGTTCAAGAAATTATTCGACCGTATCTCAGTAAAAAACATAGTAGAACACAGTGAGTACCCGTTCTTCATAGCTGAAAACGTCATGGTGTTTGAGAACCCACAAATGAGTGAAGAACAGATCATCGTCGTAAAGGATGAGAAGAAGAACGCCAAGGAGACGACAAGTCTGATCCATTATCAGATGTTTGTGTGTGACATTCTGAAAACTGTCCTCTTAGGTTCTAAAGAGTCCAAAGAGCAGCAGATCAGCTTCGATGAGTCCAAGGTTCATGTAAAATGCTGCCTGAGGAGCATCCTGGAGGTGTTTGTTCCTGCTCTCGCGGTGTTTAAAAATATTCAGAGAAAAGAAAGGCTGGACTCGTATCTGAAAACGATCGAAGGGTTTAAAGAAAATCCTCGTTAGTGTATTTGTGGAGGATCAGAGAACAGCACATGGAACAGGAGTCTTTTGCCAAGGTTGCAAACCCAAACTGTCATCTTACGCTGGGAAAATACGTCCATTAGTTCTGATATAATTCAATCTTTAACGTTCACAGCTTCACACTGCAGCCCTGATCATGAATGTTTTTTAATTTGTGCTGAAAATACCCAAAAAAATAAACATTTACTGTTTTTATTGATTTTATTAATTTTTAAAACAATACCAGAGCTGTGGAATGTCTTCTCTTTTTGAATATTTGTCACACAGAAGTTTCAAATCAAACTACTTTTAATATCAGACAGACTGGAGTAATCATTCCAACCTTCTGAGACCGCATTCCAACAGAAGAACATCGTTTTTTTAATCACACACGACTCCTACATACAGGAGCAGCAGAAAGAAGAAAAGAAATCTCATTGTTTAGGGTTTTTTAGGTTTGATAGGACAGTGGTAGCTCAGTAGTAAAGATACTACACAGTTAATCAAAAGGTCGCTGGTTTAAGCCCCACCACTGCCAAGCCGCCACTGTGTGCTTCGGTGTCCTGCACAGAAAACTGAAGCTGAACATTTTAAAGTTTATGTTCCACTAATTCGGTCACTGTATAAGGTCAGCTGTATATATTAATAAAATACCAAGAATAAAACTGAGCATTTTATTTGGATTTGATCGGTGTGTTTTCTTCTGAAAGCTTTATCACTCGTGTCATGATATGATTCCAGTAGTTTTCAGTAGTTGTGGACTTTGCCTCATTATGACGTCCACACACTTTATTATTCCAACCCCAGTGAGGGTCACAAGAACCTCGGTAAACTAACACAGAGCTCCACAATCCAACCACCACAAAGGTAAGTGAAGATTTACCACAAACAACAGCTTCTAAAATCAGAACTTTGTGCTTTTAAAGCGCTACAGGTTTAATAATGAAGTTTATTTTAGGTTTACTTACTTACATCAGGTAGAAAGGAAAATAACAATTCTGTATAGTTTGGAAATACAATTAGCTGGAAAACTTCACTTTCACTGTTAATCTTTTTTTTTAAGTTTTTGTGTTGATTCTGTCGCCAATGTGTAAATAAAACAAATAAAAAGAATGTGGACGTCTGAAACTAATTATTGACTTTTTTGACGTTAAATAGATTTGAAAATAGTAAAACTTTAAAGCAGGGGTGGGGAGATAAATAATTACATATCTGGTCACGGGCCTTTATTCTACAATGATGCAACAAATAATACAGGCTTTATAAATACATGATGCTGATGGTAGTGTTTATATTTGATCTCAGACTTACCTTATCATAATTTCATCGTGACGGTTGTGAATGTTTGGTTTTGACCAACTGTGGATATCTGGGTGCAATGACGTCGTAGCAACACGTAACTGGTTCTCCAACCTGTTAGTCTTGAACACAGTTGGTTTTTTGTGAGTGACAGCCTTGAGAAGAACTGTTCACAGTGGTATGTGGTTCCAAACAGTGATGCCATCTTAAGTGCTGTTTTCTTAAATTTGAAATTCCTGAGCACTTATGTTTTGCTTGTACATGTAGAATTCTAGCAGGTCCATGTTGCTGTGCCTGGCATGTAACTGACAGTTATTTTGAAGTTCAGTGACCTCTAGCTGCATGCACTCTGGTACATCAGCTGCATTTACATTGAATGGTGTTGCAAAAACGTTAAGATCTTGTTCTTTTGCTTTTACTTCTTGAAATCGTTGGGAAAACACCTGTAGCAAATGAGCACATTCCTTTGCATATTCTGTTGTTCTCTCAGGCACAGGATTGATCATGAAGAGTAGGGAGATGCCCAGTGTTTCCCTTTTCGAGTTGCATTTGCCACACCTTTAATTTGGCTTCAAATGACTTTACATGAGAAAGGAGTGTGACCAGAAGCCAGACAAATAGCTTGTGATGTCAACCATGAATGCCAAATCACAGGGCCACTTGACATCACATATTTCCACATATTTCCTTTTGATTTCCATATAACTTTTCACAGCATCTCTGAGTTCATAAAATTGCTTCAACATGTTCGCCCTGCTTAGCCATCGCACCTCACAGTAGTAAACCAAATCTTCATAGTCTGTTTTTAGGCTTTTCAAGAATTCCTTAAATTGTCCGTTATTTAGCCCTCTACTATTAATGAAGTTCACACAGGAAACAACCGTCACCATCACATGATAAAATAAAGTAAAATCCTCTCTTGTCTCAAAATCCGCCATAATTCCACGTACAAAAATTGCCAATTGGCTGGTATTTGTTACGTCTGTTGTCTCGTCTAAAGCCAGCGAGTAAAACTCGAAATCTGTGATAGAATCTTTCAGAGAGTTTTTATCCTCTGCTGTATCACCGATATGGTCAGACACTGTCCGACGGGAAAGGCTGATGTTCTGAAACTGTTTTAACTTTTCTGGAACTAATATTTTAGCACTCCTTCATAAACTCGCCATCAGAATAAGGCTTCAGTCGTTTTGCGATCAGTTCACCCAGCACATAACTCACATAAGTGAACTTGAACTTGAACCTCAGTCAGACTGTCCAGTTCCTTTCTGAGTCGTGTGAAAGATGTTTGCTGTGCAATGGAATTATTTTTGAGCACCTTTATTTTCTCCGCTTGTCCTTGTCCTTGCAGAGTGGTAATACTTTGCATGTTTGGTGGCATGATGTCTTTCAATATTATTTTTCTTGAAAACAGCGAGAGATTCTCCACAAATTAAACATACTGGCGTTCCTTTCACTTCAACAAAAAAGAAATCCACTGTCCATTTTAATCTGAAAGACGCAACATTCATCATCAACTTACCTGCGCTTCGACATTTTTACAAGCTTGAACAGACCTCGTCACCAGAAAGATGCGGCTGACTGGATATGGCAGGCCTTTCTAACATTAAATGGCTTTCATCTGATTATCTGTAATGAGTTTTGACTAGTAACAATTACATTTTGACGATCCAGAATGGCAATTCAAGACATCTGCATTTACAATCTGACTAGTAAGAAGAACTATTCAAGATATCTTCAAGTACATTTTAAAGGGTCTTTAAAGATATCTCAAATGACGATACTGGATTTGTCATTTGAGGGGTTACACATTCGTAATTACAATTCAAGATATCTCTAACGTAATTATAACTAGTCAAAATGACATTTTCAGATATCTGAATTATAGAAATTTTGTGCATTAGGCTCCTTTGTGATGCCACTGAGCCGTCCAGACTGTTGCCTGCTGAATTTTGGGATTGGGACTGCGGTAAAGTTAGTTTAAGGCTACATACTACAAAAACTATACATGTATTTATTTAAAGAAAAAATTAAACCAATGATCGAGCTCCCACTTCAGCTAACGCGTTACAGACCGTCATAAAATTAACAGAGAAACGTAGGAAACATTTACTCTGCACTTATTACAGAGAAATAAATCCATTAAAGTCTTGTAATGTATTGATGAATTAATGTCAAACTATTTTTATACAAACACATTAATGTTTCTCATCTACTACAAACCCTATATTTTTTTTAAGTTAATATTTATTTTATATTAATTTTAAATGAAGATCAGTAAAACTGTGATAATTTTATATTATCTTAAATCTATAAATGTCTCAAGAAATGTTTAGCATTCTCATATGCAAACAATCAACGTTCATCACCTTTAAAGTCTGATATGGTTTGATGAATTAATGCCAAACTATTTTTATAAACACACATTAATGTCCCTCACATCCTACAAACCTTGTTTTATAGAAACTACTTTTATATTTTATTTTAATTTATAGTTACGATCAATAAATCCATAATACTTTTATAATGGAGATAAATAAATCTATTAAAGTCTGATATGATCACAGATCACACATTCATTTCTCTCACCTACTACAAACCTTATTTTTTAAATGCATTTTATATATTTATTTACAGTGAAGATTAATAAATGTGATAATTGTACAGTGCTCATAAATAAATCTTTTAAAACCTTGTGTGAATTTTTTTATTGATGAAAAACCATTTTATACATGTTGCCTAATTCCTGTCGAGCACGAGCTGCAGCACTAAAAATGAGAATGTAAGTTCGACTGGCCTGACATCACATGCAGACCACTGATTAGCAAATGCAAACAATGCCAAAATGCTTCATAAACTTGGCACTAAAATGCTACGTAACTCTGGGACAGAATGATCATTCAAGATATCTACAAACACGTTCTGACTATTCAGAATGATAATTCAAGATAACAGATACACAAGATTGTTGTTTTTTATGTACCATGGATTCAGAAGTTTTCAGTGCAGGTCCCAAGTCTGGGTAGAACTAGGAGGGTTATGTCAGTATTTGAGAAAAACATTTCTTTTATTTATTCTGTGTGGAAACTGATCAAATCCTTAAATTTTCTTCACAGATCTTTATATTTTATCAACAAAAGAAAGAGACACCGGATTCATACTGATTAGGCTATGACTGCAATAAGTAAGTTCTAAAATATTATAAATAATATCTGGACTTCTGTCGTGGCTCAAAACCTCAAAACTTCATTAAGAATTGCAAGTCAAAAAGAATATTTTTCAATGTTGTTTCATTAACTAAAATCATTCAGTGTGACTAACGTACAGCAACTGAGGCTATTAAAATGTTTTTACAGCACTGTAGGTGTAAATGTACATTAGGAACATTAAATCCATACTGTTTGCTTTAGTCTTTTTTTATTTATTTTATGTTTTGTATTGATGGTTTTTCACTACTTGAAAATTGTCTAAATTTGAAACAGATCTCAGGACTGTATCCACCACTGCCAAACTGGAAGACTAAGTCTCTGATCTCAAAGCCAGAAACTGATTGATGACCTGGAGAAGAAGCTCGCTCAGGGTGAGGAGGGTCTGGAGGATTATCTGAAGGACAAGAAGCTGAAAAAGAGTCTGTGTATTACTGCTGATGATGTTGATAAGATTAGAAACATTGATGAACTTGGGTGGTTCCTTGATGTAATGAACGACTCGGAAGTCCCTAAAAGTTTACTGGATTTGTTTTTTTCAGAGGAACACAGACTACAACCCATCGAATCATTTACAGGCGTGTGAGGTGGGAGAAGAACCCTCAGCCAGTACTTCTGCACCTTCAGCTACAAACAAGGACAATGAAAAGCTTAGAAGAAAGGAAGCGCAGGACCGAGTTCTTCTGGGTTGGGCAATGAAACAATGGGATGGGAGTGAGAAAGAGTTAAACAAGGTTCTTAAGAACATCTCAATTAAAAACGTGGTAGAACACAGTGAGTACCCTTTTCTTGTAGCTGAAAATGTCATGGTGTACAACAAATCACTAACTCAAGAACAAAAAAACCTCATCACGTACAAGAGGGTACAAATTGACGAACGCAAAATCCTGGTCCTCACTGATAAGAAGAGAAACTCGGTAAATATGACGAATCTGCTTCATTATCAGATGTTTGTGAGCAACATTCACACAACATTCCTGTTAAGTTCTGAAGAACCTAAAGAGCAGCACATCAAGTATAACGAGACTCTGGTTCCTACCAGTCTGTGTCTGAGGTGCATTTCAGAGGTTTTCCTCCCCGCTCTGGCCGGAAAAGAGAAGTTTTTACATCTGAAAACAAACGAGTAATAATAAACCTCAGTGATCTTAGTTAATCTCAGTGCACGTGGAACATCATTCTGTCCACTCATTTATGTTTTATAGAATAAAAGTTCATTTTCTGATTGTGACCTGCAGCAAATGTACTATCTTCAAAATGCTTTGCTGAATTTTACTTTTAGTGAAGATGTTCTCTACATTACTGTTTATCACCTATGTAACATGATTTATGTGCAAAAATGATAAATGTGATATTTTCTTTTGTCTTCTTACAATAAAGTAAAAACACACCGCTCATTATTTACCTGTTCTTGTTGTTGAGAGAAAAGTGGACAGTTCTGGAAAACTTAACATGATTAAAGCACAAAGCTAGTCAAAAATACACCAGTGTGTTTTTTAAAGCTTTACCACTCATGTTGAACCAGGGTTCCTGTGGTTGTGTGAACCTCACTGTGGTTCGATTTAAATAAGGGTGTGGATAATAGAATAAGGAAGAGTTACTTCGGAGCTCTACAATCCAGCCACTTGAAAGGTAAATGAAGATTTACCACAAACAACAGCTTCTAAAATCAGAACTTTGCAGGTTTAATAATAAAGATTATTTTAGTGTTTTAAGTTTACCTACTTTCATCAGACGGAAAGTAAAAACTCTGTTTAGTCAAGAAATATGATTAGCTGTAATATTTACAGTTTTATGTTTATACTTTCCATCTTTAAGTTTTTTGGTTCACACTACACGACTTTTGCCCTGATTTTCGTTCGCCGACTGGTCAGCGCTCGGGAGCAACTCGCAATCGCCAAAGTGAGATTTCTAGTACGTCAGATATCTGGATCTGAGTCGCCCGACTGGCAATGAGTTCTATGTCGAACAGCCAACAGCCACTGTCCCACTCTCTAGGGACAGTGGGAGCCTAGTGGGTAGAGCTTTGGGCTATCAACCGGAGGATTAATGGTTCAAATCCAGGCTCTGCTATGAAGCCTCTGTTGGGTCCTTGAGCAAGGCCCTTAACCCTGTCTGCTCCAGGGGCGCCGTACGATGGCTGACCCTGCGCTCTGACCCCAACTTCCAAACAAGCTGGGATATGCGAAGAAAGAATTTAATTGTACTGTACACCTGTATATGTATGTATGACAAATAAAGTATATCTTCTTCTATATCTTCAGTGAGAACATAAGATACGGTGTGAGGGGAAACGCAGGGGAGGAGTGTAAACAGGTGGTACAGGGTTGTAATATAGTTTATATCAGAATACATCAGCACACACACACAAGTTTTACAGTATTTCTGACCTGATCGTTCTCTACAAAACACCCACGCTGCATTGTTAAAATATTTATTAACCTCCAACTCACTACAGAACAATCCAAGCTGCTCGCGTTGCCAAATCCACTCAGATTAATTTATCTTATTCATTTATCTCTCGCTACTTGTTGACGTGCATTTTTGGACGTGGTATCATTAAACCCCTCATCACTTCTCACGACAGAAAGTAGTTTGGGAGACCAGAGAAGCTCGCCTGCGATTTCAGTTGGTGATAGGTGGTGAAGTGTGAAACCAGCTATCACTCATCAGTTGTGTAGTGTGAAACAAGGTTATAACAGTTTTGGATTTTTTTGATAGCTCAGTGGTTAAGGTACTGGACTAGTAAGCACAAGGTTGCCGGTTCAAGCCCCGCCACCACCAAGTTGTCACCGTTGGGTCCCTGAGCAAGGCCCTTAACCCTCAATTGCTCATTGTGTTCAGCTCATTGTGTAAGTCGCTTTGGATAAAAGCGTCTGCTAAATGCTGAAAATGTAAATGTTTTAGAGTGGGTTTGCTAGGTTTTTATTAGTTATTATTTTTTAATGCTTAGTTTTAGTTTAGTTTTCATTTGTTCTAGTATTAGTTTTAGTTTTTTCATACTTTGGGTTATTTTTCAGGTGCAGGATTCAAAAAGGTCAGAGTAAGTATTGTGTAATAAAAACTCAACAAAAGATACCATTTAAAAAATGTATTCAATTACTGTTGAACAACCAACTGTCCACAAAAACTGTAACAGTCCACAAGATAGCAGCCTTAAGTGCAAAATGTGTGTAACACTGCTGCTGAAAATAGTCAATAGACTAAGGACACACATGAACATAATAATATAAACTTATTCATGAGACACATCAGGGAGCTCAGTCTGAGAAAAACAAACTCAAAAACACAATGAACCAACAGCTTTTTGGCATATCAGTGCAGTAGAACTAACAATACTGCGTTAAGGGGTTTGAAATTGGAACCACAATGCGAACTCAACCACAGAGACTGAAACAGGGTTTAAATGGTTTATTAAGCATCACAGTCCAAACAGAGAACCAGGGAACGAGGGTGAAGGCGAGGGTACCAGGGGGTTGAAGGGTGACAGGGACCCCAGGTGGCAGGTGGATGAGAGATCCAGGGACCAGGCAGAGAAGGCAGGAACACAGGAACACAGGAACAGATAGCAGGTGCAAAGGGAACCAGGCAGTGTGCAGGGCAAACAGCAACTGACAATCTGGTCATGACTGGGAAGAAACCAAGGGTTTAAAACAGTAGGCTGATGAGGAGTAGATTGGAGACAGGTGTGCCTAATTAGGCAAAGGAGCGATCTATTGGCTGGAAAATGGAGGTGAAGTACCTCCAGCCACCACCAGATGTCGCCAAACTGCCCACAAAGGGAGTCTAGTGAACAACAGCCCCTGAGAAACTCCTAACATACTGTACCTCGCATGTTGTATATAACATCAGAAAGAAAGAGAGAGAGAGAGAGAGAGAGAGAGAGAGAGAGATATGGGTGTACTTCAGTCAATCAACAATTTCTTGTTGATTTTGAGGAAAACATGCTGCTCCAGAGATGTGCTTGTTCTGTTTCCACTACAAGACACTTGCAGTCATATTCAAAGAAATCCCATATAGGACTCTGGTGCTTTCTCCCAACTTCTGCTGTCATCATTTTGCAGGCTAGCGGGGTGAGAAGAAACGGACTGTAAACAAGAAGTGCCGTCAGGGACCATGAGGTACTGTACGGTGCCGGCAGCTAACATAAAACTGCTCGAGTGGAAAAAATCGATTTCTACGACGGCGTTTTAGGGCCACTGTAAAAATATTTTTAGGTTTCGATTTTGAGATTAAAGTCAAAATATTATGAGATTAAAGTCGAAATGATTATGAGAATAAAGTGGAAATATTATGGTTATAGAGTGTGCAGCCATCGTAGGTTTGTCAGTTCAGAGAAGCTCGGGTCTCAGTACCTGGATCGGCACGCAAACACTGAGGGCCGCTTACAATGCATACCTGTCAAGTTTTGGATTTAAAAATAAGGGAAATTTTCCGCCGCGCGCTTTGAGTCGTCCCACCAGCCCAACCGAGGTTCAGTATCCCTTACATTTTAAGACAGGTTTACAAGAAATCTAAAATAACCACCTGTGAACCACTTACAAACTACAATTAGATGATCAGAATCTGATAGGCCTACCTTTGCATAACTCTGCCCCATCCTGCTCCTCTTTAGAAAGGTAAATTCGATGTCCCGTTTCTCTAGATATTTACATGCAGTCTTTACTTTTTTGGCAGGAATGCCCTCTCTCTCCTTGCATCCATCCATCTCTCCCTGTTCCAGGTTTGTTCCCGCTGTCCACACTTGCAGCAGCCTGGGTGGCAGTTCTCGCGAGGTTAGTGACTATTCTGCCCCTGCTCGTGTGTGTGGCTACAAGTTCGACAGATAGATAACAGTTTCCCAAGAAAAGAAACTGTAAACTGTAAAGCAGACATACAAAATGTGTCTTAGTTACATTTGTTTCCTGAGTGCATTTACGTGACACTGTACATTAAAATAAATAGAACCGAATAATTAGCTTAAAGCTAACTTTTATAGAAAAAACCATATAGATGCTAGCGGTTAGCATTTACAAATTACTCAAGTGATTTAGAACTTATTTTCATACATTAACCAAGGTTTACATCAGAGATAGTCTAAAAATAAAGTTATACAGTAACTAAACATAAAAATACTCACAGGCAAATGTTTTCCTGGCCATATAATGCCGAGTAAGAAAACCGCAACTGATTAGTTACCTCATACAGTCCAAACTACCCACTGGAACAGTAAAGGCACAAATGAACGCCAGGGGAATCACTTTGCCCAATGTAAATAACAGAACATCACAGTGACATTTCAGTTTGGAGAGGCACAGGAGTGTTTTTTGAAATTATAGTATAATACGGGAAATTTACGGGAAAATACTAATACGGGAGGACGGCGGGAAAGAGGGGTAAAATACGGTAGTTTCCCGGCCAAAACGGGAGACTTGACAGGTATGTACAATGAGTGTTATTGTACGTAGTTATCCAGTAACCCGTGATTATTTTTGGGTGGCTGTTTGTATTGTACACTTCCACCCACATGACATGAAGACTATACATATCAATGCAATCATTTATAGCGACGCCATACAGCTTTAGTTTATTGTACGAGTCCATGAGGCTCGGTTGAGGTACCAGCAACGACGCAGACGTGAGTGCACCGGTGCTGCATGTTCTTCTAAATAAACCCAGTTTATCGCAAAGCCGTTTCAGTGTCCTTACACTACTAACACGCTGGTGCTGATGTGCAGGAGATTGAGGATTTCTTTATTTGTGAAACTGATATGAAAGTATAACAAATCATGAACATCCTGTATTATTTCAACACAAGGAGGTTGCTATGGCTATAATGTTTTGACTTTAATCTCGTAATATTTTGACTTTATTCTCAAAATCAAAACTTAAAAAAAACAAAAATAATTTAAGTGGCCCTAACACGCCGTCGTAGATTTCATATCAGTTCACAAGGCTTATAAATAAATTGACAAACACGAAAACAAAGGTTATTCTATCTATAACTTTAGTACATTTTGGTTAGTTTTGTAAACGCATAATACAGTTCCAGTTAGTTATTGTTTTTCTTTTAATTACCGTTTTTATTTATCTCAGTTAACGAAAATGTTTTTTCAATTTCAGTTTTCGTTATTTCATTCATTTTTGTTAACGATAACAACCCTGGTTACTCGTTACTCAAGATTCATCAGTTCAAGTTTAATATCTGCTGGAGTTTTTAAACACCGTGTCCACTCACTGTCCACTCTATTAGACACTCCTACCTAGTCGGTCCACCTTGTAGATGTAAAGTCAGAGACGATCGCTCATCTATTGCTGCTGTTTGAGTCGGTCATCTTCTAGACCTTCATCAGTGGTTGTAACTGTCTCAAAGACATGTTTAGTTTTATGTTTAATGTTTGTTTCATAATTGTATAAATTACTAATGTGTGATGTAAGTGTAAAAAGAAGTTAAAAGTTTTTGTGTAAAAAGGTACCCCTTTGAAATCATTTGGGGATAAAAGTTAGTGAAACTGTTTGTTAATGTCAAGTGTAATGAGTCACATGACCTGAGTTATAACCGTGGCATTGTGGGTCAGACACATGGCTCCAACTAACTTAATTCTGCACATGGTTTAAGAGGCACACACGGTCATTATATTTAATATATTGTTGTATTTGTACATAATGTTGTGTTTGTGTATTTTTATGGACAATGATAAACATTTTTGAGCAACTTTACTTGGTTTCACATTTGGTTATGCTCGTGTGGAAAGGTCTAATCAATGGACGCTAATTTAAAAGACTTTAAAGGACTCAAATGCATGTGAACTTTATAAGTATTTTTATTTCTGTGTAGTTTGCACGGTGTTTGCTGAAGAGAGAGCGCGAGAGAAAGAGAGAGAGAGAGAGAGAGAGAGAGAAATAAAAAATCTTCAAAAAACATCTGTACGAAGCGTGGCCATTCTTTCATTAAACCGGTGCAGCTACAGTGGTCACAGGACGCTGCCTGGATATTTTTGGTTGGTGGACGATTCTCAGTCCAGCAGTGACAGTGAGGTGTTTAAAAACTCCAGCAGCGCTGCTGTGTCTGATCCACTCATACCAGCACAACACACACTAACACACCACCACCATGTCAGTGTCACTGCAGTGCTGAGAATCATCCACCACCTAAATAATACCTGCTCTGTGGTGGTCCTGTGGGGGTCCTGACCATTGAAGAACAGCATGAAAGGGGGTAACAAAGCATGTAGAGAAACAGATGTACTACAGTCAGTAATTGTAGAACTACAAAGTGCTTCTATATGGTTAGTGGAGCTGATAACATGGACAGTGAGTGTTATGGCTGGTCGGTGTACATGTATATAAAAATAAGGAAAGGTAGATGTTACTTTAAATGCTTTTAATCGAAAGCAGCAAGGTGGTGCAGCTGGAAGTTTTGCATGTTCTTACACGTTTCCTCTGAATCGCGTTTCTCTTTCCCTTTCAAAAACCTACAGAAAGTGAACTGGTTGTAATAAAGGATTCAGTGATTCAGGTTTGAGTAAATGTGTCTGAACCTGCACTGCTCTGGCCCGGGGGTTTCTGTGGTACCAGACCAACAGCCACATTAATGAGGATGAAGGAATAAATGCTGAAATAAATCAATTCATGCTGTTAATTGACAATAAAACTAATAAATCATGTGTGTTGTTATGATCAGGGCTTTAAAGTCAGGATTATTTACATTTCGGTTATATTATTTATCTCAGAAACTTAATATTCTCTCAGTTTCACTGTGACTTCCTTTTAGGGTTGCCAGATTCCTTTTAGAAATCCCACCCATTTACCTTAAATTTATTTGATGACTAAATAGTTTCAGTATATAAGGAATCAAACGTGATTACAACTGATACAACTAAGTGTTAATAAAACTAAAAAATGAAACACAGAAACCATATCCAGGGTGCACAGGTGGCGCAGCGGGATATTCCACTAGCGCACCAGCCCTGGGATTCTGGATTGTCAGAGTTAGAATCTCAGCTGTGCTACCTACCGGTCGGCTGGGCGCCTCCTAACAGGCACAACTAACAGCGCCTGCAACAGACAAAATTGCCAACTAGTCTGCTGGGTGGGAAAAGAACGGACTAAAAAGTGGGCGCCGTGTAAGGACCCTGGTTAGTACCCTGAGGGGCCTGTACAGAAGTGGAGGAACGTGGAGATCAGCGCTTGACTCACGATGATCCACCGAAGTACAGGCGACTACAGAGGGGTCGATAGATGGTGCAGACATCAAAGGGAGCATGGGGCAGACGAGTATACCCTCCTCAGATGCCATTGTGATCCCCACTAATTGGCTACGCTACAAATTGGGAGAAAAGACAGAAAATGCAGAAATAAAAATGGAAATCTCAAATCCGTAACATAATGAAGTCAACAAGGTCATGTGACGTGGAAAGTTGGCTAGTGGAATCCATAAATAAGCACATTTCAGCTATGCAAATAAACCACAGCTTACACGGGACATTGAACACCAACTCTCATGTTTTGAAAACAAAAACAGATCATATTTAAAGATAATGTTGATGTCCTGTTATACACAGCCACCAACATCAGAAACCAGCACAAAATAATTCTGCTCCAAATTTCCCCAACCAACAACTGGGCGGGATAACAGCAGAACTGGCAACCCGGCTCTGTTATCTATTTCCTTATAGTGAAAGCGCCTCTCTGGGACAGCCGGGTTTCAAGCGCGACATTAGGAATACAACGGTGAGTTACTGCAGAATAAAACTTTATAAGTGTGAGATGTATTTATTATTATTGTTATTAAGTAAGATATAATGATCATTTACATAATTCATGTTTATGCAGCAACACATGGACATTAGAACAGTTTCATATTGGACCAGCACTTCACCACACTGCGGTGATTTGTGTGGGGTTAAATATTAAATGTGCTAAAGTTAATAACGTGTTTTGGTAAATAATAATAATCATAATAAATAAAAGATATTTGAGGACGCTGATTTTTTAGCGATAGTACGCAAAAAGCTAAACTGCGCATGCGCAAGTCACTGTGCCTTAAACTACTGTCAGCTCCAATAGTGACTGATTTTATACTGATTACTTTCATAATTACTTTAAAATAACCTTTATAGGTACAGTACTTTAACCTTTATACGTCATCGTGTATAATAGTTTAAAAAAACATTTTTTATAGACTTTTGAAAACACATTTCAATACCTGCATCACTGACCAACACTAAAATCCTAGTGTTCCAAAATTAATCAACATTTAAACACCTAAAATTCTAGTGTTCCAAAATTAATCAACTTTTAAATATCTTTGATTCTTTGATTCTAAAGTATAAACAAGTACAAACTCTCCTCTTCTGCTGCTTTTCTTTATGTACTGCTCATAAATGCTTGTTTAGTATATATTTTTTTATTTGCAAGTGTTAAAGAACATACAAAAGACACATTAAAATGAAAATAGTTTTATTGATCGATGTAATTAATATACTGGTAAGTAATATTGGTAAACGCACAAAACACTGTTCTTACTTTAATCTTCTACTAGTCCAGCTTTACCTCCACAGTTGCTATTATTAGTGATTTGATGCAAGTACCTGTGATTATTAACTAAGTACTAATAACTATTACTTATCTGTTGGTCTGCATCTTCAACTTTAGGAACAATGGACATAATCAAGACGAATAAACCAAAGCTCATCAGGTGGTTACGCGGGGACGAGTTATTTTTGCAGAATGTTGAGTCCAGGAATCTAATTACTAAGGATGAGTACGATATGGTGAACAGTATCCCAGATCCTAGTCAGAAAATTATAAAAATCTTAGATCTGATGGTGAGAAAGGGTGACGGGATTTGCCGGGCCTTCCTGGAAATGTTGAAAGATAATGAAGTGAATGAATCCAGCCCAGAGCTCAGAGCATGGATAGCTACAGTGAATACCTCCTCATCCGCCTCCTCATCCTCATCCTCCATCCCAGGTACAGATTTTGGTAATATTCGGTAACAGCCATGGTTGGAATTACAAGGTTTATCAGGTTTCAGGCAAAAATTGTTAGCATACATCAATCTAACTAAGAAGCTCAGACAGCATTAAAGTTTATTAAATAAGCTATATAGCTACTTACATTCATATACAGTGGCTTCACTGGCTTACACAACTGCAACCTCAGTAAAGATGCGACCAATAATAATAGTGAAGGTAGGCAGATGAGACGAGACATACTTTATGGGTTGACCCCCCTCTACCCCCACCCCAATTGTCTCAGAATAATTAACATACTGGTAACAGCTTAAAATTAATAATACACTATTATATACTGGCTGGAAGGGCCTGAGCAGAGATAAGCACGAGTGTGGTGGTGCATCGTACTACTGTACAGCATTGGTCACTAAAATATGATCTACGGTCATCAAAAGAAAACAGAACTTGCAACCTATCACAACAGTCAATGTCTACAGCATGAACAAGTACATAAAATCTATTTTAGATAAACCAAAGGCTTATTAAAAACAATTATTGTGGACTGAAGAAGTAAAACTGGAGTGGAACTATGGGCACATTCAATATTTTTTTAATATTTTTCTAATGTGTAGCAACAACATAAAAACCCTCAACACCAATATAAAAATGAATCCAGCTTCCCAAAACTCGCTGGATGAACTGTTTAGTGGTAAATAATGCACTTCAATTATATCGAATGTTATGGCGACTTATTCATCTACATCTTTAAGATCCCTCGTAGAGGACATTAAACAGAGCAGTGCTTTTTGAATCAGACCTACTCATTTCAGTCAGCTGTTTATATTTAGCACTGTTTATAATCTACATAGTGAGGATCCTTCATATTTAATCTTGCTCCTCCATTGTCAGACTGTAGTTTTCTCTCGTCCTGTCCCGTGATTGGCTGTTTACAACAATCACCACACTTCTGTATGTACAAGGAATAGCCGTAGCATTGTGACTCAAGTAGGAACAGCATCCTAGACCATGCAACTGTGTGCACTTATTTCATTTGCTACAAGTGTTATAGTACAAACATAAAAACACAGATTCACATACTCAGATGTTTACAGTAAGAACTGAAAGTCGGTTCCTCTCTTCCTCTCTTCTACCCACTTTTCCTTTCACAGACAGCGAAGAGTTTTTGAGAAAGAACCGAAATAACCTCATTCAGAGAGTGAAAGATGTGACCGAAATCGTTGATCAGCTCAACTTCAGGAGCGAGATGATGGCAAACGTGCAGGCTCAGCCAACAGAACCAATGAAAATGAGAAAAGTTTTGGACTACACCAACAGCAGGACCGCTCGAGAACGTCTGATCGAGGTCTTGATGAAACATGATCCTGATCTGATGGAGGAACTGACCAGCAACTAACAACCTTATTCAGATATTTGAAAATGTTAAGGGCATTTTTATCACATTATTATTATCGGTGCTAATAGGTAGATCAGGTGCATGGTAAAAGTTTACATGGTTTTAGGCTCAGTTATATCAAAATTATTTTTTTTTACTTTTTTTTTTTAATTATTAATTTACTTAATAAACTGGGTGAAATGGTGCATGAAAATCTTCTTATACAGAGAAATTGTATTTTCTTAATTTTATAAAAATTAAATAAATAAATAAAACTCAAATCTTATTTGCCTAAAATAAAGCATTATTGGTTATTGTTGGATGTGTTTGTGTGTTTACATACAAAAAGGGGGGGGGGGGGTCACTTTTCACAAATCTAGCTAAAAACCCAGAGGTATCTCAAATGCTGAACAGGAACAGCTGAGGACATGGATGTCAGGAGCTTCAGTCAGAAGGTTTAGAGGTTCAGTCATTTTAGAGCATGTAAGGTTTACCTAAATCAAATGTTATGGATCTAAATATTGCTCTATTAACTGGTTACCTATTTGTATAGTGACACAAAACATACAACAATGAATGGTTCATTTCCTAAGCACTACACACATAAACACATACTGTATATACAATCATGTATGTATGTCCTATGATCCTGGGTTACACACTAAACTGTTGGCTGTATAGAGCGACCTACCGACCTCTTACATTCAAGAGTTTTACTGGCTCATGCAGAGTAAACAGTACATGCAGTTACACTGTACATCATTTATTTACATATTTAGTATAAAAACTATGATATACAGTTAACATTAAACTCGAGAACTAAAGATAGAGGTAAAAGGCATATACAGAGCTAGATATAACAGGTGGGTTATTCTGTAAACATTGTTCAGTACTGTGAGAGGAGAACAGCAGTAAAGTTACTAGTGCAATATTGTGCAACATGTGGCGCCACATAGTGCACTGTGCAAACACTAGTATAGATGCACCAACAAAGGTCAGTGTGTGCATGGAGTTGAGTTTAATAATGATTCAACAATGACAGGAGGTCAAGAACATGCAAAACTCCACAGGCAGTATGAAGCAAAGTCATGTCACAGTGTGGCACTTTACCAAGCTCGTCATCACACTGCTCTTAACATGGACTCGCATGGTTTTGCATGTGTACCGAATTAGTTCTGAGAATCGATACCAAGGAGTCGATTCTATGATTCAATAAACTAAGTAAAATGAGCTGACCTTTTGGGGTTATTTCATGAAAATGATTAGGCTTAATTAATAAATTAATCTAAAACAATTAGCTTTATCATGGCACTGTAACCGCCCCTTAAAACAGCGGTTGGTTTCATATTCTGATTTCTTTCTTCAATAGCTTTTAAAAGATGCGTCCAAAAAGGATAATCTGTGTAACTGCTCATTGTTGGCAATCAAGACAATCAACTACATCTCAGTTTACTACAGTAATAGATGCTTTTCACAATGTAAACAATAAATTATTACTTTCAATGTGGCGTAACCACTCGGAGAGCTCAGGGAGTCTAAACCAGGGGTCACCAACCTATTCAAGAGAGCTACTTCAAGGGTACTGAATAATACGAAGGGTTTGATACAAACTTCCTGAATAACAAAGTTGCACGGTTCACCTTTAATGACATTATTATTATTATTATTATTATTATTATTATTATTATTATTATTATTATTATTATTCATATATGAAGAGACTGTCTGATCATATGTTAATGATTCCTCAGAAAAATGATTTACCATGGTAGAAAACACAGATTACATTATTTACATTAACAGTATTTATCTCTATTATTCTAAATCTGTTTCAATATTTGAAAGTCTGAGCGATCATCACATCTCTGATATTTTTGTAAATATTGTTCCTGACAGTTTGGTATAAATGAGCACATTTGAAGCATTTTGATCAAAATCACACCATTCTTTGTTCACAAATGATCACTTCTGTAGCATTTTTAGGAAATCATTAACAGTCACATCTTCAAATCATGTCCAGTTTGTACTTATCACTATCTTTACAACATTGTAGAACAAATCATGAACTCAGTCTCATGTTTGTACGTATGATCAGTTATGTAGGATTGAATAAAAGCTGCGATGTACATGGAAGTTTGTGTAACACGTACTGAAGTGGATGAACAGTTGGATATGCGTGTGCAGGTTGTTTGTGGAGCCTGCTCGATATGAAATTTTAACTTTGCACGATACTCTAGTTTCAGTTTTTTCTCCGCTACATTCAGTACGTTCCTCCCGTTTTATCCAAAAGTAGATGAGTGTGAGTGCACAAACACCGCTCCTTCACATCTAACATGCCAGGGGCGTAACTACCGAGGGTGCAGGGGGGGCAGGTGCACTGGGGCCCACGGCTGGGGGGGGCCCTCCATGACATGAACTCAACCCCACACCACACTGCCTCCCCATTGGCTGCACTCGCCAGGTCGTTAGTATTATGTTACAATATTGTAGCGGCGATATGTGAGCGACATTCAGCTCAGCCAATCAGAATGCAGCACCTGGTTTATACGTGAGCGTTCGGACGTTTTGCAGTTAGTTTAGTTTTGTATATGAGACTCGGCGTATGGCCCCAGAATTGAAGTTCGGGTTCTGGAGCTAGGCGGTCTAAAGTGCTGTATCACTCAAGTCCTGACTAAACAGTTAAAGTGACCCTACCCTGTCGTGTACCTTAGCAAAGTAAAAGTAAAAACATGACAATGTTTTCGTTAAGTAAAATATAAAAATAACTAAAAGACAATGAAATATCAGAATACATGTAATCAAAATACACAGTCAGTGCACCGCAAGGGATTTTGGGAATCTGTATAACCTGCTTAACGTCACTAGACCTATATATATACAGTATATACAGTGTATCACAAAAGTGAGTACACCCCTCACATTTCTGCAAATATTTCATTATATCTTTTCATGGGACAACACTATAGAAATGAAACTTGGATATAACTTAGAGTAGTCAGTGTACAGCTTGTATAGCAGTGTAGATTTACTGTCTTCTGAAAATAACTTAACACACAGCCATTAATGTCTAAATAGCTGGTAACATAAGTGAGTACACCCCACAGTGAACATGTCCAAATTGTGCCCAAATGTGTCGTTGTCCCTCCCTGGTGTCATGTGTCAAGGTCCCAGGTGTAAATGGGGAGCAGGGCTGTTAAATTTGGTGTTTTGGGTACAATTCTCTCATACTGGCCACTGGATATTCAACATGGCACCTCATGGCAAAGAACTCTCTCAGGATGTGAGAAATAGAATTGTTGCTCTCCACAAAGATGGCCTGGGCTATAAGAAGATTGCTAACACCCTGAAACTGAGCTACAGCATGGTGGCCAAGGTCATACAGCGGTTTTCCAGGACAGGTTCCACTCGGAACAGGCTTCGCCAGGGTCGACCAAAGAAGTCGAGTCCACGTGTTCGGCGTCATATCCAGAGGTTGGCTTTAAAAAATAGACACATGAGTGCTGCCAGCATTGCTGCAGAGGTTGAAGACGTGGGAGGTCAGCCTGTCAGTGCTCAGACCATACGCCGCACACTGCATCAACTCGGTCTGCATGGTCGTCATCCCAGAAGGAAGCTGACGCACAAGAAAGCCAGCAAACAGTTTGCTGAAAACAAGCAGTCCAAGAACATGGATTACTGGAATGCCCTGTGGTCTGACGAGACCAAGATAAACTTGTTTGGCTCAGATGGTGTCCAGCATGTGTGGCGGCGCCCTGGTGAGAAGTACCAAGACAACTGTATCTTGCCTACAGTCAAGCATGGTGGTGGTAGCATCATGGTCTTGGGCTGCATGAGTGTTGCTGGCACTGGGGAACTGCAGTTCATTGAGGGAAACATGAATTCCAACATGTACTGTGACATTCTGAAACAGAGCATGATCCCCTCCCTTCGAAAACCGGGCCTCATGGCAGTTTTCCAACAGGATAATGACCCCAAACACAACCTCCAAGATGACAACTGCCTTGCTGAGGAAGCTGAAGGTAAAGGTGATGGACTAAACCCAATTGAGCACCTGTGGCGCATCCTCAAGTGGAAGGTGGAGGAGTTCAAGGTGTCTAACATCCACCAGCTCCGTGATGTCATCATGGAGGAGTGGAAGAGGATTCCAGTAGCAACCTGTGCAGCTCTGGTGAATTCCATGCCCAGGAGGGTTAAGGCAGTGATAATAATGGTGGTCACACAAAATATTGACACTTTGGGCACAATTTGGACATGTTCACTGTGGGGTGTACTCACTTATGTTGCCAGCCATTTAGACATTAATGGCTGTGTGTTGAGTTATTTTCAGAAGACAGTAAATCTACACTACTATACAAGTTGTACACTGACTACTCTAAGTTATATCCAAGTTTCATGTCTATAGTGTCGTCCCATGAAAAGATATAATAAAATATTTGCAGAAATGTGAGAGGTGTACTCACTTTTGTGATACACTGTATATATATATGAAATTTTTTGCACTGGGGCCCATGAGCTCCTAGTTACGCCACTGTCATGTGACTACGCGACACAGAGAAAATACACACAGCAGTGAGAGGCAGAGAGAGAAAGTGGAGATTTTCATCAGTAAATTAATTTAGTTAATTTTAAAACATTTGTTCTTCAGTTATTATGTTGTACTTTGTTTTAAGTCAGAAAAGAAGTGGAGTGAGAGCGTGGCAAGCTGTAGCTTAGTGGTTAAGGTACAGGGTAATCCAAAGGTTGCTGGTTCAAGCCCCACCACTGCTAGGTTGCTGCTATTGGGCCCTTGAGCAAGGCCCTTAACCCTCAATTGCTCAGACAGTATACTCTAACTGTAATGTAAGTCGCTTTGGATAAAGGCGTCTGCTAAATGCCGTAAATGTAAATGTTTAGTTTTATTATATTATTGTTTATGAACAAAAATCTTTCACTGAAAAAAGAATTGACGTTCTTTAATATGTTTGTGTACTTTATTTTACAAAAAGCCAGTGTGCAATGAGAGGGGGAGTTATGTTTTCTTATTATATAAAAAATAATAAACTTTTAATTCACCTAAAAACTGTAGTGGGTTTTCACTAGTGGTGTGCGATACTGCAAAATTCGGTATCAATCCGATACCAAGTAAATACAGGGCCAGTATCGCCGATATCGATCTGATACCGATTCTTTTTAACAATTAAGGTAGATGCATCATCAAATTGCTAAATCTGAATACATTTTCATCACCTTTAGGTGTATTATTGTAATACATTTCTGTAAGTAGCTGCTCTCAGTAGGATTGTAAATACAGTGTATCACAAAAGTGAGTACACCCCTCACATTTCTGCAAATATTTTATTATATCTTTTCATGGGACAACACTATAGACATGAAACTTGGATATAACTTAGAGTAGTCAGTGTACAGCTTGTATAGCAGTGTAGATTTACTGTCTTCTGAAAATAACTCAACACACAGCCATTAATGTCTAAATAGCTGCAACATAAGTGAGTACACCCCACAGTGAACATTGTGCCCAAAGTGTCAATATTTTGTGTGACCACCATTATTATCCAGCACTGCCTTAACCCTCCTGGGCATGGAATTCACCAGAGCTGCACAGGTTGCTACTGGAATCCTCTTCCACTCCTCCATGATGACATCACGGAGCTGGTGGATGTTAGACACCTTGAACTCCTCCACCTTCCACTTGAGGATGCGCCACAGGTGCTCAGTTGGGTTTAGTCCATCACCTTTACCTTCAGCTTCCTCAGCAAGGCAGTTGTCATCTTGGAGGTTGTGTTTGGGGTCGTTATCCTGTTGGAAAACTGCCATGAGTTTTCGAAGGGAGGGGATCATGCTCTGTTTCAGAATGTCACAGTACATGTTGGAATTCATGTTTCCCTCAATGAACTGCAGCTCCCCAGTGCCAGCAGCACTCATGCAGCCCAAGACCATGATGCTACCACCACCATGCTTGACTGTAGGCAAGATACAGTTGTCTTGGTACTTCTCACCAGGGCGCCGCCACACATGCTGGACACCATCTGAGCCAAACAAGTTTATCTTGGTCTCGTCAGACCACAGGGCATTCCAGTAATCCATGTTCTTGGACTGCTTGTCTTCAGCAAACTGTTTGCTGCCTTTCTTGTGCGTCAGCTTCCTTCTGGGAAGACGACCATGAAGACCGAGTTGATGCAGTGTGCGGCGTATGGTCTGAGCACTGACAGGCTGACCTCCCACGTCTTCAACCTCTGCAGCAATGCTGGCAGCACTCATGTGTCTATTTTTTAAAGCCAACCTCTGGATATGACGCCGAACACGTGGACTCGACTTCTTTGGTCGACCCTGGCGAAGCCTGTTCCGAGTGGAACCTGTCCTGGAAAACCGCTGTATGACCTTGGCCACCATGCTGTAGCTCAGTTTCAGGGTGTTAGCAATCTTCTTATAGCCCAGGCCATCTTTGTGGAGAGCAACAATTCTATTTCTCACATCCTCAGAGAGTTCTTTGCCATGAGGTGCCATGTTGAATATCCAGTGGCCAGTATGAGAGAATTGTACCAAAAACACCAAATTTAACAGCCCTGCTCCCCATTTACACCTGGGACCTTGACACATGACACCAGGGAGGGACAACGACACATTTGGGCACAATTTGGACATGTTCACTGTGGGGTGTACTCACTTATGTTGCAGCTATTTAGACATTAATGGCTGTGTGTTGAGTTATTTTCAGAAGACAGTAAATCTACACTGCTATACAAGTTGTACACTGACTACTCTAAGTTATATCCAAGTTTTATGTCTATAGTGTTGTCCCATGAAAAGATATAATGAAATATTTGCAGAAATGTGAGGGGTGTACTCACTTTTGTGATACACTGTAAATTCAGATGTTTAAAGCTCAGATTTCTTGTTTCTGGTGCTTTACTTTCTCACAACGTTACCATCATGCCGTATCACCACCAAGCAGCTAACGCATATTGTGTTTGCTGAGTGAATAAATTTGTAAATTTTTAATAGTGACCGAATACACGTGTCCTTGTTAATTAAAAAAAAAATCGATGCTATTCTGTTTACATTAATAAGCACAAAGTCAAAAGAAAAGAGCACTAATTCACCAAAACACAAACTAACAGGCTCACTGCACATGTTCCGATTCATGTGCGTACGCTGCGCAAAGTATCGATCCCATCACACTAGTATTGATCCGATACCAATACCAATGTTGATATCAATAACATCGATATTTGGATCGATCCGCCCACGATGCCCATGATTAACTAATTAAGACAAAATTATGTATTAGTCGAATCATACTGATAATACATTCACCTCATTAATCATGACACACTGCTCTTCCCTACATGAAAATAAATAAGCTGCTTTATAAGTAAAAAGTATCGGTATCGGTACTGGCCCTGTATTTACTTGGTATCGGATCGAAAACTTTTGCAGTATCGCACATCACTAGTGTGTGTGTGTGTGTGTGTGTGTGTGAGTGTGTGTGACCCCTCCTCTCCTGCTCAGTGTACACACACAATCACGTGCAGCTTTAACAGAAAAAAAACCGGAAAAGAACCGAATCGGCTCCCAATAAAGAACCGGATCCGCTGTTCACTTTAAAAAGCCGCATCATCCGCGACCCACCATCACTGACATCTCTCACCTACAGCACCTCTGTCTGGGACAACCGGGATTCAAGCGCGACATTAGGAATAAAACTCAGTTGTGACGGTGAGTTACTGCAGAATAAAACTTTATAAGTGTGAGATGTATTTATTATTATTGTTATTAAGTAAGATATAATGATCATTCACATCATTAATGTTGATTTTAATGTGTTTAGTGCAGCAACACCTGTACATCAGAACAGTTTCATATTGGACAATCACATCACCAGACTGCGGTGATTTGTGTGGGGTTAAATATTAAAGGTGCTAAAGTTAATAATGTGTTTTGGTAAATAATAATAATCATAATAAATAAAAGATTTAAAATATTTAAACACCTTAAATTCTAAAGTGTTCCAAAATGAATCAACATTTAAACACCTAAAGTCCCAAAGTCAATCACTCCTCAAACTCTCCTCTTCTGCTGCTTTTCTTTATGTACTATGTATAAATGCTTGTTTAGTATTGTTTACATTTGCAAGTGTTAAAGAACATACAAAAGACACATTTTTAGTGAAAATAGATTTATTGATCGGTGTAATTAATATACAGGTAAGTAATATTGGTAAACTTACAAAACACTGTTCTTACTTTAATCTTCTACTAGTCCAGCTTTACCTGCACAGTTACTATTATTAGTGAGTTTATGCAAGTACCTGTGATTATTAACTAATTACTAATAACTAATTACTTATCTGTTGGTCTGCATCTTCAACTTTAGGAACAATGGACATAATCAAGGCGAATAAACCAAAGCTCATCAGGTGGTTACACAAGGACAAGTTAATTTTGCAGCATGTCCAGTCCAAGGATCTAATTACTCCGCATGAGTACGCTAGGGTGAACATTATCCAAGATTCTAGTGAGAAAACTATAGAAATCTTGGATCTGATGTTGGGAAAAGGTGACGAGATTTGCTGGGAGTTCCTGGAAATGTTGAAAGATGATGATGTGAATGAATCCAGCCCAGATCTCAGGACATGGATAGCTACAGTAAATACGTCCTCATCCGCCTGCTCCTCACCCTCATCCTCCTCATCCTCCTCATCCTCCATCCCAGGTACAGATTTTGGTAATATTCAGTAACAGCCATGGTTGGAATTACAAGGTTTATCAGGTTTCAGGCAAAAAATATTAGCATACATCAATCTAACTAAGAAGCTCAGACAGCATTAAAGTTTATTAAATAAGCTATATAGCTACTTACATTAATATACAGTGGCTTCACTGGCTTACACAACTGCAACCTTAGTAAAGACGCGACCAATAATAATAGTGAAGGTAGGCAGATGAGATGAGAAATACTCCCTCCCCACCCCAATTGTCACTGAATTAGGATACTGGTAACAGCTTTAAAATGAATAATGAGTGTGGTGGTGCATCGTACTACTGTACAGCATTGGTCACTAAAATATTACCTGCATGCAGGATTCATCGAAAGAAAATAGAACTTGCGACCGATCACAACAATCAATGTCTAAAGCATGAACAAGTACATAAAATCTATGTACAATTTAGATCAACCAAAGGCTTTTTAATAATGTTGTGGATTGGTGGGGGTATTGTAGTATAGAGAACCCTGCCAACTGTTAAACATGAGGGTGGATCTATTATGCTTTGACAGCCAGTGACAATGGTACAGGATTTGCATTGGCATTAATGCATTTTAAAGATTTGAACTGTTTTTAGATCATTATTACATAAACCATACTTTTCTATTCATGCACCTGAATTGTTCACTCTATACAGTAGCCGAAAAAGCTTTATAAAATTAAGAGAACAATAGTTTAGGTTACATATGGAACACTGCATATAACACCACAGGCACTTAAAAGTATAGTGCAGAGTTAAAATAATCAATATTTTTCCAGTGATCACATTGTGACATTACACGATTTTGGGTTTTTTGTGTGTGTTGGTTCCAGGTTGGCACACAGAGGGGGTGCATGTCCCCAAAAAGGTTGAAAACCCCTCCTCCAGTAAACAAGCTTTGAGCTTTGCATGATCTGACCCTGGATTTTATATCTAAAAATGTAGGATCTGTTATCTGGGTAGGGTACATCACCCTGGTAATTGGCACTGCCAGTCTAAAACTGTCACCAGATCAGTTTCAGCTCACATAGAATCATTACCTGTTAGACCACAGTAGCTTTTATTAACCAAAATATGTTTAGATGGACACTTCGTAAGAAAAGTGTTTAACTTAAAGCATATTTAGCAATTAACTGTAATTCAGCAAACATTAAGGGATATTTTATATTAAACCTTAGTTTAATCAATAAAACCTTGCAGTATCAGTACCATCAGATAAATCCGAAAGCATTAAAGTAGTTACAGCAAACAATCCTAAAATATATTTAACCATTTTACATGGTATTAGATGGAGCAGTGCTTTTTGAATAGAACCTACAAATTCCAATCAGCTGTTTATCTTTAACCCAGTTTATATATTATATATTTAGTAAATGTCATGTTCGACCACACTTCAGTATGTAGCATTTGCATTGTGACTCAAGTAGGAACAGCATCCTAGACCATACAGCCATGTGCACAAACATAAAACCCTGATTCATGTACTCAAATGTTTACAGTAAGAACTAAAAGTCTTAATGAAACTAGATTGTGTAAATGCGGTAATAAAAACTGTTCCTCTCTTCTACCCACTTTTCCTTTCACAGACAGCGAAGAGTTTTTGTGGATGAACCGAGATGACCTCATTCAGAAAGTGAAAAGTGTGACCGAAATCCTTGACCGGCTCACCCTCACTGATGAAATGATGGCTAACGTGCACGCTCAGCCAACAGACCAAATGAAAATGAGAAAAGTTTTGGACTACACCAACAGCAAGAAGGCTAGTGATCTTCTGATCGAGGTCTTGAAGGACTTTGATCCTGATCTAATAGAGGACCTGACCAGCAACTAACAACCTTTTTCAGATATTTTTAAACTGTAAATGATACACAGCTCTCGGGTATGAACTGGTACAGATAGAAATGTAAATTATGTAAAATGTCAAGTGCATTACTGTCACATTATTATTATTATCGGTGCTAATATGTAGATCAGGTACATGGTAAAATTTACATGGTTTTAGGCTCAGGTATATAATTAATTTTTTCACTTTTTTAACTTATGAATTTACTTAATAAACTGGGTGAAATTTTGCATGAAAATCTGAGAAATTGTATTTTATAAAAATTAAATAAATAAATAAAACTCATAATGAATCTTATTTGCCTAAAACAAAGCATTATTGGTTATTCTTGGAGGTGTTTGTGTGTTTACATACAAAACAGGGGGGGGGGTCACTTTTTACAAATCTGGCTAAAAACCCAGAGGTATCTCAAATGCTGAACAGGAACAGCTGAGGACATGGATGGCAGGAGCTTCAGTCAGAAGGACTGCACAATTGGCTATTGTTTCATGCATTTTAGAGCATGTAAGGTTTACCTAAATCAAATGTTATGGATCTAAATATTGCTCTATTAACTGGTTACCTATTTGTATAGTGACACAAAACATACAACAATGAATGGTTCATTTCCTAAGCACTACACATATAAACACATACTGTATATACAATCATGTATGTATGTCCTATGATCCTGGGTTACACACTAAACTGTTGGCTGTATAGAGCGACCTACCGACCTCTTACATTCAAGAGTTTTACTGGCTCATGCACAGTAAACAGTACATGCAGTTACACTGTACATCATTTATTTACACCAAGTATAAAAACTATGATATACAGTTAACATAATTAAACTCGAGAACTAAAGATACAGGTAAAAGGCATGGGTCGACGCTTGAGTTACGAACGATTTACCATACAAACATTTCGGGTTATGAACGATCTTTTTCAGCTTAATGTACGAACAAATTTCGGATTACGAACCGAAATTCACGAAACAGAGTCCAACACATTTGACAAGGGCTAGAAATATTTAATCTAATCTGATGCTGTAAAAGTCAACAACCTACACCAGGGGTGTCCAAACAATGTCCAGTGGGCCATTTGTGTCTCGTTACCCTTTCTGAAACGGCCCATAGGGTATTATAGAAATTAATTGACAGTTGGACAATAGGTGACGACGTTACACCTGCAGTAATGTTCTTAAACTTCATGGTGGCCCAAAGGAAGATTTTTTTCCACTGATTTCAGAGGAATAGTGTGTTTAATATGTCAATATATTAATCATCAATATATTAATAAAAGCAAAGCCTCTCAACCATTCAGTTTCACCCGGTCCTCCTTCTGTTTTGGTCAAGACTTTCTCACATCTGCGGCATAAGAAATAATTTCCCCACGCAAAACTGCCTTAAGCGTAGAATTGGATATAAGTTCAGATTTGTTAGTAGCCAAAAAGAAGTCAAGTTGGAGATCATAGTCAAAAATTCTTCGCTTACCAGATAAAGGGCATCAAGGCACCATGGTGTAAAGTCAGGTCAAGTTTATTTATATAGCGCTTTTTACAATAGACATTGTCTAAAAGCAACTTTACAGAATCCAGGACCAACAGACCAAAACCCCTGTTGAGCAGCCGCGGGCGACAGTGGCAGGAAAAACAATTGTGTCCAGGAGAAGTGTCCATCCCTTCTCATAAGTAACAAACATCAGGGCAAATTGTAGTGGACTGTGGTCAGATGATATTACAATGAGTAAATATTTAAAACTTTTGATGAAATCCAGAAGTTGCTGATCTACAGAAAAGTCTATTCAAGAAAAGAAAAAAAGCAGTGTGTTTGCAAAAAAAGGAAAATGAATTGGCTAAAGTGATCTTGGTTCTCCATGGATCAAAACATCCATTCTCCTCCATGAACAGAGACAAATACTGGGCCCTCCTGGAATAGGAGATGCATCTGGTGCCAGACAAATCTGGTACAGGATTCACAACACAGTTGAGATCGCCCCCAAGCCTGTGTGTATCCAGATTTGAAAATTTTTTGAAAAAGCCCGTTCATAAAATCCACATCGTCAGCATCACAAACACCTTAAACTCCAAATAACCATCCTGAACGTCCCCTATTTACTACCTCTATCCTCAAAGGCCTCCTTCCAATTTTCTGGTATTCCTATTACATGTAGTGTAGCTCTCCTAGAACCATTTTAAATCCAATTTTAAGCAACCTTTGTAAGCTCCTGTTTTCATGTGCATTGGTATAGCATGAGGTGATTGGTTTTCTTTGCCAAATTCATGAATAACGGTCTGAATTATTGTGTTTATAAATTTACATTTTCAGCATTTAGCAAATGCTTTTAGCCAAAGTGACTTACACAATGAGCTGAACACGATAAGCAATTGAGAGTAAGGGGCTTGCTCAGGGACCCAACAGTGGCAACTTGGTGGTGGCGGGGCTTGAACCGGCAACCTTCTGTTTACTAGTCCAGTACCTTAACCACTGAGCTATCACTGCCACAAATTTAACATGGAGCATCACATGTGTCTTCATTCCAGATGTGACCTTTAAAGTGAAGAAAACATTTCCTTTCTGTTGCAGGGAAATGTGTGGTATGTGTTTTTAACCCTAATCTTAACCCTAACCCTGTTCAATCCCCAGGTGGGGCGGTCCGGGTCCTTTCTGTGTGGAGTTTGCATGTTCTCCCCACATCTGTCTGGTTTCCTCCCACAGTACAGAGGCGTGTAAGTGAGGTGAACTGGAGACACTAAATAGTTAATGACTGTGTTTGATATTAAACCTGAACTGATGAATCTTGTGTAATGAGTAACTACCGTTCCTGTCAATACACTTGTTTATGTTGTAACCATGGAAACAAAGACTCCAAAGGAAGCACATGCCAGCCATGAGAGAAGATTGACATTTTAATGTCTGGAAATGTGAGTAATTTAATCCTGATCATAGAGTATATTTATTCAGCATCATTACCATTTACATCAATATGGCAGTATGTGTAAAAGAAATGTACACATTATTTATATGTATTTAAAGTGCATCTTGTACTAGCTGTTGACTAGCTTTAGCAAATCTATGGCCTAGCTAGTTTTGTTCATAAAAAAAATAAAAATTGTCATTTCCGCAACACGTCATTACCAACACATAATGACATTTTGCTATGCCACTTCGCAAATAAATATGAAATATTACAATTCTATGTAAGCTCAATTGTAGCCATCATTAAGTCTTTGCTCTAAAGCATGTAAGCATTATCTTGACATAATTAAAACTAAATTATTACTCATTTTATTTTTCAAAAGTTAAGATGGTAAAAAGAGCCGGCAATTGAAGAATCACCCAAATAAGACCCACTACGACCCTAAACAGAATGAAGCAGAGAGAAAACAATCAGTGAATGTTTTTTATTCAAAACGTCCATTTTCAATTTGGATAAAAGCGTCCACAAAAGTGCAGTGAATGTAAATGTAAGAAACAGTGATTCAGTCCTGGATAGATCACACACAGACGCTGCTTTCGTTTCTTAAGTCTATTTGCTATTTACTGTAAATGTCTTTCACGCTGACAGAATGGTATGTGCTATGTGTTTTTTACAGAACGTGTCTCTTAGAGGAAACTAAAGAAATGAAAAACAAAAACACGGTCCTTCCTGGTTGTTCTGTCTGAGTTCTTCTGAAACTCAGGGGAGAAAGTATTTTAATAAGGAATTCTGTGGTGTAGACAGGGTGTAGTAATTAAGGTGTGGTAGTGAAGTGAAGAGGACGGCAGGAATGATTTGTGATAAATGGATACCAAATTTCATCTTTCTAGGACCAGATAAGAGACACATCTAAGGATGTAACGAGCAAAAATCCATCCTGTAAACACATGAGATTTACTAACACACTCATTTATTAACTCTAACTCATAAAGAGTTGCAGTGAAAACTTCATGTCTGTTGAGGCATCACAGAATTCCAGCAATTTTACGCACGTTGTTTCATGCCAACATTTCTGATGATTGTTTATTCCTTCTTGGCCAGCCTGATGGATTATAATACTGGTTCTACTGGTTACTGGTATTTACATCAATTGAGTAGGAAGATTTAAATTTGCAATCTTCACGAATCCAAAAAAACTGTGTTTGATATTAAACCTGAACTGATGAATCTTGTGTAATGAGTAACTACCGTTCCTGTCATGAATGGAACCAAAGTGTAAAACATCACGTTATAATCCTAATAAACAAACAAACTTTCAGCTGCTTCTAGATCTGGTCCTCATACCAGACTTGGCACAGCTGATGTCCTTCCTGACGTAACTCTCCTGTCTGAACCTCCCAGTGTTTTTTTATGTAGCACCGCTGAGGTTCGAACCCTAAATCCCCAGATCTCAGCAGTAGCAGGCTAGTGTATGTTCTGTACGTTTTAAACCCAGAACTCTGGTTGAGTATGAGTGGAATCACTGTGGATGTTCTGTTCTGGATCTTCAACTAAATTTTTTTCCCTAAACGAATGTGTGAATGAGCACTGCCCTTTGGTGGACTGGCATCATGCCCTGCGTCCATTGTTCACAGGTGCTGTCAGACCCACCAAGTAACCACAGGGAAATATGGGTGATGTTGGTGTTAAATAACTGTGTTCCTTAAATACAACCCCACATCAGAAAAAGTTGGGACAGTATGAAAAATGCTAATAAAATGTTTGTTTATTAGGATTATAACGTGATGTTTTACACTTTGGTTCCATTCATGACAGGAACGGTAGTTACTCATTACACAAGATTCATCAGTTCAGGTTTAATATCAAACACAGTCATGAACTATTTAGTGTCTCCAGTTCACCTCACTTACACGCCTCTGTACTGTGGGAGGAAACCAGACAGATGTGGAGAGAACATGCAAACTCCACATAGAAAGGACCCAGACCGCCCCACCTGGGGATTGAACTCAGGACCTTCTTGCTGTGAGGCGACAGTGCTACCTACTTGGCCACCGTGTCGCCCCTGCTAATGAAATAAAAACAGTGTTTCTTACATTTACTTTGACTTTTCAGGCGTGCAACACATTCCAAAAAAAGTTGGGACGGGGAGAATTCAGGGCAGTAATGAGGTGAATAAACTAAATAATGATGTGATTTTAAACAGGTGATGTGAACAGGTGATTGTGATCATGGTTTGGTACAAAAGCAGCATCCAGGAAAGGCTGAGAGTCTCTGATGAGTAAAGATGATCAGAGGATCCAGTTTGTCCACAAATGTGTGAGAAAATGATTAAAATGTTTGAAAACAATGAACCTCAAAGAAAGATTGTAAAAGATTTACATGTTCTCCCTCTACAGTGCAGAATATCATTAAACCATTCAAGGAATCAGGAGGAATTTCAGTGTGTAAAGGATGAGGGTGTGAGCTTAATCTGAACGCTCGTGATCTTCCATCCCTCAGACGGCATCAAGAACCTCCACTCAACACTAGCTGATATAACCACATGGGTGAGGGATTAGTTTATCAAACCTTTATCAGCTCTACAATACAGAGTTACTGCACTAATCATACTTAAAACTTTACTGTGCAAAAAAGAAGCCTTATGTTAACCATGTCCAGAAGCAGCGTCAACTTCTCTGGGCTCGGAGGCATCTAGGATGGACCATCACACAGTGGAAAGTTCCTTTCTGTTGCAGGTTCATGAGCGCACGTGACACTGAGAAGTTGTTCCACTGGCTTTACTCCATGTTTATAATGTGTATTAAAGGTTCCAGAGAACCCAGTTCTACTGCTCCATGGCTCAGTGCTGGAGGCTTTACACCACACTCAGTACTTGTGATGCTGATTGTAATAAACTGCTAAGTGAAAGTTTCACAAAGAAACTAGCAAATTATTTAATCACAGTTTTCTTTTCCCAAAAGCATAACCATTCACTCACTGTTTACTTAAAGAAGAAGACGAACCTTTATTTGTCATTATTCTTACGTACAACTAAATTTAGTTTGACACTCTCCAAAAGGTAAAAAGAAGAACAAGAAGAAGTAATTACATAAACATATGGATATCTACACAGGATAACCAGTACAATTTAAAGTATGGATTTGAAGATAAATAAAATAAATGATGGGTGAATATGAATATATAAAGTGTCTGTGCTCTGTGGAGATACCAGTTCAATTAAAAAATTAGTTCAGGTTTGAGTGAGAAAATGGATTTATGTACATGAGCAAATGCGCAACGTAAACACAGGTCAGCAGTCCATCACATGGCACACACACACACACACACACACACACACACACACACACACACATCCTTAAACATATAAGGAAAATTATTTAGAAAAATAAAACTTAAAAACTAAAGTTATATTACCACATTTGTTACGTTACTATATAGAATGAGAAATATAAAAGCCCATGAATGGTTTCTGAGTAAACACTGCTAAAATGCGTTCGCAGTCAGGATATTTGGTGCTAATAAAAATTACCCTGTGTGTGTGCGTGCGTGTGTGTGTGTGTGTGTGTGTGTGTGCCCTGTGATGGACTGTTGACCTGTCCAGGATGTTTTCTGCCTTTTACCCATTAAATAAGACCCACTACGACCCTAAACAGAATAAAGCAGAGAGAAAACAATCAGTGAATGTTTTTTATTCAAAACGTCCATTTTCAATTTGGATAAAAGCGTCCACAAAAGTGCAGTGAATGTAAATGTAAGAAACAGTGATTCAGTCCTGGATAGATCACACACAGACGCTGCTTTCGTTTCTTAAGTCTATTTGCTATTTACTGTAAATGTCTTTCACACTGACAGAATGGTATGTGCTATGTGTTTTTTACAGAACGTGTCTCTTAGAGGAAACTAAAGAAATGAAAAACAAAAACACGGTCCTTCCTGGTTGTTCTGTCTGAAACTCAGGGGATAAAGTGTTTTAATAAGGAATTCTGTGGTGTAGTGTACAGAGTAATGAAGGTGTGGTAGTGAAGTCTGGAGGGTGCACAGGGTGGGGCAGGATACCAAATTTCACCTTTCTAGGACCAGATAAGAGACACATCTAAGGATGTAACGAACAAAAATCCATCCTGTAAACACATGAGATTTACTAACACACTCATTTAGTAACTCTAACTCATAAAGAGTCGCAGTGAAAACTTCATGTCTGTTGAGGCATCACAGAATTCCAGCAATTTTTTTAAGCACGTTGTTTCATTTCTGATGATTGATTGTTCATTCTTGGCCAGTCTGATGTACTATAATACTGGTTCTACTGGTTACTGGTATTTACATCAATTCAGTAAAAAGATATACATTTGCATTCTTCACGAATAAAAAAAAAAACAGATGAAAACCACCTTTGAAACTTGTCGTGCCTCATGTTTACACTCCTTCTGTGATCTTTCTACATCAATTGCTTAATGATTTTAAACAGAAAATAAATCAGAACCAGATTTATAAAGAAATGTTATCAAACAATATTAATAATAATAATTCATGACTTATTTTTTACTTTCAGCTGGGGCGGCACGGTGGCTCGGTGGGTAGCACTGTCACCACACAGCAAGAAGGTCCTGGGTTCGATCCCCAGGTGGAGCGGTCCTGGTCCTTTATGTGTGGAGTTTGCATGTTCTCCCCGTGTCCATGTGGGTTTTCCTCTGGGAGCTCCGGTTTCCTCCCACAGTACAGAGGCGTGTAAGTGAGGTGAACTGGAGACACTAAATAGTTCATGACTGTGTTTGATATTAAACCTGAACTGATGAATCTTGTGTAATGAGTAACTACCGTTCCTGTCATGAATGGAACCAAAGTGTAAAACATCACGTTATAATCCTAATAAACAAACAAACTTTCAGCTGCTTCTAGATCTGGTCCTCATACCAGACTTGGCACAGCTGATGTCCTTCCTGACGTAACTCTCCTGTCTGAACCTCCCAGTGATTTTTATGTAGCACCGCTGAGATTCTAACCCTGAATCCTCAGATCTCAGCAGTAGCAGGCTAGTGTACGTTTTAAACCCAGAACTCGGTTGCAGGTTCATGAGCGCACGTGACACTGAGAAGTTGTTCCACTGGCTTTGGAGTTTCATTTTTAGAAGGATTTCTGCATGTGATTAAAGAATAAATTTTGCAAAGTGCTTCTAAACCTAAAACATTTTGGAACACACTTAAAGTCATTACTGGTGAAAATAGCAAGAAAAATAAGACTCATTTTCATATTTCGTTGGATGGTGTCATTATGACAGACTCTATAAAAGTATTTAATGAGTACTTTCTTACATCTGTTAAGGAGGCTAGCATCTAATTTTGATGGCTTACCTCATTTTTCTCCTTCATTTTCTTCTTTATCTCCTCAATTAACTTTTTCAGAGATTACACAGAATGAGCTATCTGAGATTTTAAATTCTCTGAAAAAGTCTCATTCTTGTGACATACAGTGGTGTTTAAAAAAAATAGCATTCCAACACCATTAACCTGATAAATCACTGTTTTTAGTAGAAGTGATATTTCTACATAGCAAAAAATTTACTTGAAAGTGTAGTAGAGTAATGAAAACAAAACAAACAATTAGGACATGCATGCCGCTCATTCTGAGTAATGGAAGCATTGACTGAAAGGGGGTTGTTCAAAATAATAGAAGTGAGGAGTTCAACTGGTGAAGTCATTCATTCTGCAGAAGAATGGGTGCAAATTTTGGCCTTTATTTAAGGTAGGAGGGGGGCAAATGTTTCACATGTTGGTCATAGCACATTTCCTTCTGAAATACTGGGTAAAATGGGTTGTTCCAGACATTGTTCTGATGAACAGCATACTTTGATTAAAAAGTTGATTGTAGAGGAAAAAACATACAGAGAAGTGCAGCAGATTATCAGCTGCTCAGCTAAAATGATCTCAAATGCCTTGAAGTGACAACCTAAACCTGAAAGGTGCTGAAGGAAGCGTGGAACTACTGTTCAAATGGATAGAAGAATAGCCAGAATGGCAAATACTCAGTCAGTGATCACCTCCAGAAAGATCAAGGAACATCTGAAGTTAGCAGTGAGTACAGAGTACAGAGTAAGTGAAGCCGATTTACCAGCAAGAACTCCTTGTAAAGTCCCGTTGTTAAGATAAAGACGTCCTGAATGGGTTCAAATTTACCAAGGAACATTGACTGGTCCAAAGAGAAATGGCTCAACATTTTGTGGACTGGTGGAAGCAAAATTGTTCTATTTGGGTCTAGTGGCCGTAGACAGTATGTCAGACGACCCCGAGCACTGAATTCAAGCCACAGTACACTGTGAAGGTAGTAAAGCACGGTGGTACAAAATGATGATATGGGATGTTTTTCATACTGTGGTGTTACACCTATTTATCACATACGAGGGATCATGGATCAGTTTAAATATATCAGAATACTTGAGCAGATCATGTTGCCCTACGTCGAAGAAGAAATGTCCTTAAAATGGGTGTTTCAACATGACAATGACCCAAAACATCTTGGCTACAGACAAACAAGATTGAGGTAATAGAGTGGCCAGCACAATCCCCTGACTTCAGTCCCATAGAGAACTTGTGAACTAAAGTTTTTTTGAGGCAAAACCCAAAATTGCAGAAGAACTTTGGAATGTCGTCTAATCATCCTGGACTGGAATACCTGTTCAGAGGGGCCAGAAGTTGGTCGACTCCATGCAACACAGATCTCAGAAACAATCGTTATGCCAGTAAAAATTAGTGAAACTGCTTTAATTACTCCTATTTTTTAAATCTGAGGATCCAACTCTTGTTTCAAACTATAGACATATGTCCATTCTTCCAGTAATGTCTAAAGTATTAGAAAAAATTCTTTGTAATCAGTTAAGTCATTATCTTGAAAATAATAATCTTCTCAGTGATTTTCAGTATGGATTTGTTCTACTCGATCAACCATGTCTGCATTATTATTTTTTACTGAACAAATACGTATTTCTCTTAATAAAGGACAGATTTCTGGAGCTGTCTTTATAGATTTTCATAAAACCTTCGATACAGTGAATCATCAGATTTTGTTAAATAAACTTTGGTCTTTTAATTTTTCTTCTGAGGTGATATTGATGTTCTCCTCTTACTTCTCAAATAAATACCAGTCAGTTAAACTGGATCATGTAACATAGCATGCAGTCTGGGTGTTCCCCAGGGCAGCATTTAGGGTCCATTACTTTTTCTTTTGTTTATTAATGATCTTCCTAAAATCTGTAGACATTCAAATTGTCTTTTGTATGTTGATGACACAGTGATCTTTCTTTCTGGTCCAAATGCAGATGTCATAAATTCTAAACTTTCTCCATAATTGGTTAGAACTGAATCATTTAACTATAAATGTTAAGAAAACTGAATGTACGTATTTTCATTGTTCTAGGAAATCTATAATCGTATCAGAGCCCATTTGTTATGCACACCAGGTATTAACGATTACAAAGTCATATAAATATTTAGAGTTTATTTGAGTTTATTTGGATTCACATCTTACATTTTTTAATTATATCCAGAATTTAACAAAAAAAACTCAATAAGAAATTATATGTTTATAAGAAAATTAGATAATTTATTTTATATATTTACATGCAGTGATTCTTTTAACGATTTTGTATTGTTTACCTGTTTGGTCCCTTACTACTAAGGAAATTATCGAACCAATTGCTAAACTTTATAATAGAGCTTACAAAATTCATACTATTCTGCCCTTTTGGACTCATCACTGTGTTGCTCTTACACATTCGAATGCTCTGACTTTTCAGAATTATGTAAATACTCAAGCTATGAGATTTTATTTTCAGATTCAACATAGTAATTCTCCTTCATCATTGATTGATTTATTTCCAAGGTCTAACCAAAGGCAAGAAAATATCACTAGATCGGTCTCAAATGTACTTATTCCAGTTCCAGCTTACAAAAACAATTATGGCTACAGATCTTTCCTTCACACATACACCAAAGTCTTGAATGAGATTCCATATAATATGAGAATGAGTACATCTAGTGGACATTTTAAACAAGTATACAAACAACATCTTACAGAAAGTTATATTCGTAATCATTGATTCTTAATTTCTAATGTAAATTGCCCCTTTTAATTAATAACTTAAATAGCTTTTAAAATATTCATATTCATATTGCTCTAAAACAAGATGTATTTTATCAGGTGTAACCCACATTACATACTACAACTCTTATACTCACACTTTTACCCTTTATTACATAATAAAAACAGATTTTTATTAAATAACTACAATAGCTTTAAAAGTATTCGTCATATTGCTCTAAAACAAGTTGTATTTTATCAGGTGTAACCCACATTACACAGTACACCTCTTATACTGACTTGGGCTAGCAAAGGGGGCTAGCAAAGCATGCAGAGAAACAGATGAACTACAGTCAGTAATTGTAGAACTACAAAGTGCTTCTATATGGTAAGTGGAGCTAATAAAATGGACAGTGAGTGTTGAAACCAGGAGGTAGTTTTAATGTTATGGCTGATCGGTGTAAAGTAAGACTTTGGAAGTGAATCGTAACGCTTGTAAGGATCATAATTAACTTGCCCATTAATATGAATATGCTAAAAGAAATGACCCATATTTCACTGGTTTAAAGCCGCCACTTTCTGTGAGGACGGCCGGCCCCAAAATCCTCATTCATTACTAAGTTTTAATAACCGTCACGCCGTCGACATGCCAAAACCAAAAACAGTCGGTGTCGCTCAGCATTGACTCATTTAGAAGATTCAGGAAAAATGAGTTTTTAAATGTGCTGTTTTCCTCATTTGGTTTCATCACAATTATATCGATTAAGGTTTTAATTCTGTGTGCTGTGGACACGATCCTGACTAACAACCGTCATGCCCCCCTTTTTAGGGTCTGATGTCCTTTTTGGGATATGGAAGTGGTCACCCTATGTGAACGATACATGATATGCATGTAATATGTATAATATATGAATATTTTATAAACAGTTTATAGGATTTTAACGTTACACTTTGGTTCATTCATGACAGGGCAGGTAGTTACTCATTACACAACATTCATCACTTTAAGTTTAATGTCAAACACAGTCCTGGACTATTTAGTGTCTCCAGTTCACCTCACTTACACGCCTTTGTACTGTGGGAGGAAACCCACAGAGACACGGGGAGAACATGCAAACTCCACACAGAAAGGACTCGGACCGTTCCACCTGGGGATTGAACCCAGGACCTTCTTGCTGTGAGGTGACAGTGCTACCCACCAAACCTGAATACTTAAATTGTCATTTTTCAGTAGAGATTATCCAGAATTGGTATTTGCAGTTGTTTAATTATTCTGTACATGCCCACACACTATTAGTTTAAACCCCACAGGTACAAAACAGGTTGTTTTTGCACCAACCTGGTACATTTATTTATTTACGCCACTTTTTTTTTTTTGGTGTGATCGGTGTTATGTTGAAGTAATTTTTTTTCCATTTATATTGTTTTCATTTTTGTTACTGCCAGGAAGTTTAAGATTTTTCTTGTGTGCTCTTGGTTTAGGGCTTCTTTAACAGTTCCAGGTGTGTGTAGTTGTTGTTCCTCTCTGGTGTATTTGGGGCGTTTGATTAAGATGTGTTTTATTGTAAGTTTTGTTTGACATCTTTCACACATTGGGGAATCGTCTCCTTTTATTAATATTGGTGGGTGATTTATGTATGACCTATTCTGCATCTTGTGTATATAACCTGATCCACTCGTCTTCCTCGATGTGTTCTTGGATTATAGTTTATATTTGGCTGTATCATGTCGTTTGTTTGTTGTCTGTCTCGCTCAGTTTGCCATTTTTTCTTGATGTATTTATTTATTGATGGCTTGAGATCTGTTGCAGGGATTTTTGTTTGTTGTATATTGCATTTTTATCTTTCTGGCTAATTTATCCGCCTTTTCATTTCCACTTATTCCAAACGGTAATTCATACTGGTTAGTCTAGTGATAGAGCTTTGTACCTTGTTGATAATTGGGTGGTCTGTTTCTCATGATTTGATTGCTTTAAGGCACAATTTTGAGTCAGTACATATTATTTTTCTTTCGCAGGTCTCTTCTGCACATTTTAAAGCCGTTATCATGGCGTGGGCTTCTGCAGTAAATATGGAGCTGGTTGAGATAGTTTTTCTGTTTTTGGTTTGTGGTTATTGCTGCTGTGTTAATGAATAAGTAGAGTGGATATTTTTCTCTGCTTTCTAAGAATTAGTTGACGAATACATTACCAACCTGGTACAAAAGAGAAAAACACCCCAAACCTGATTTTATTAATGCAATGCTTATTTATTTAAGACGTCTTCAAACATTCTTTTTGGAAAAACCACAAAGCAACAGTTTGCTCATCAAAAAAGCCAAAATGCTCCTGTACAGGAATGAGTTACATACAGGGACATTTACATACACAGATCCTCGGTGGTTTAACACTTGCGGGGCTGCTGGATGAAGAACGTACGAGGAACGTGGGGTTTTTCTGTACAGGGTCTGACTTTACTGTGCCGCACTGAAACCGGAGTCTCAGGGAAATCATGGCCCAACTGCAGGAGGAAACACAGAATAACTGAGTTTAAGTTTCAAAGAAACAAAGAGTTCCTGTAGATAGATGGGTTCCTAATTTCACATTATACACCAGCAGTGATGGACTGATTCTGCTCCCTAATCAAAACACACTTCACTACCCTTACCCTGGCCAACACCAAGCTTAGAGCCCACTTTTACTATATTGATGCACAAAAAACTACATTTGAAACCAGACTGATTAAACGCTGCTTTACAAAATCTGGAAATATAAAACATGACTAAATCAAGCGCTCAGGGCATGATGGATCAGTATAGGTGCACAGTGCAGAGGTAAACTATGCTAACCCACTACCGCTGAGATCTGGGGGTCCAGGGTTCGAATCTCAGTCGTGCCATCAGCCCATCAGGCGTCGTACATACCAGATCTGCTGTGGCGACGCCTACATATATACATGAGCAGCCGAAAGGGGAAAAACATCCCACAGAGAGTCTGGAAACACTGACCACAAGGTTCATTTAATCACAGGGCATCACAAACTCACAACCAGCAGTAATTTAGAGCCGCTAATAATATCCTCTCGGCATGATTCTGGAACATTGGATAAAACTGGAGTATCCAAAAAAAAATACTACAGACGCGGGAGATCATGCTAAACTACTTAGATAGTGACCAGAGGTGATGATCAAGCCAACGACCCCTGTGTCAAAGTGCATTTAGTACTAGTTTATCTTTATACATATATAACAAATGTGTTCAGATTATATTAACTTTATAAATAATGAATATTTAGATCAGGCCCTTTCACCGAGGGCCACGTCTGCATCATGGTGGCCCTTAAAGCGCCGATTGTAACGTATCCTGCTGTGATTGCAGTCGCCTTTTTATTCTTGGACAGTTTGTTGTTTTTCTTGGGGGCGAAATTCTGCGTTTGGTGTCAAAATGCCAAATGTATCCTGTATATTTATAACGTATATCTACATTTATATTGTTCTCCTTTACCACAGACACGCCTCATAACACAAGAGATGCACCGCTTTCTCTTCCTGAAGCACAAACTTTTATTCACTTTCACATCCTTCATTAAATTTCCTCCTTCTGCTTCAGTTTCCTCTTCTTCTACATATTGGGATGATTTGTAAACATTTCTCAGCATCACTTGTTGGAAAACCGCCTCAGTTAAACACTGATGTGGAAATGCTGCCATCTAGTGGCGGTGGGAGATGTCATGCATTGTGGGAGATGCAGTTTATGTACGATTTTACATGGTGTTTTAAGACAATCATACGTCTTTGAGGGGCACATAAAGTGACGTGGCGGGCCTCAAGTTTAAAACCAAGTATAAATAAGTTTTGAATGATCAATATTTCAAACACAGTTAGCCATGATCTAGCTTTTTACCTACAACCAACTTGCAATCTGAGAATAAATTCTGGTTTAAGTCTGTACACAAACACACATTCTGTAAATAAGAGAGTATTTAATGTGGGGTCACGTTGACATTTTGATGTACTATCAGGTTTGTTATTTGTGTAATGATGTTTAGGCGAGTGGCAGCCTCTCCAGAAGCTCCATCAGTGCCGTACTTCATTTATTCTTTAGTTTGTGTCACTTTTTCTTGTTTATTTTATTATAGATCTCAAAAATGTGCTTATTTTAAAAAGTTAATAGAAAACGACTCGGACCAAAAGTGGTGAGCAGTGATATAAAGCTGTCCAACCACTCCACCTTCTGCAGCTTTTACAGCAAGTTTTTACACAATATTGAAGTGGAATGTGAGAACGTGCACCTATTCTGTCTCATTTCAGAGTTACGGAGTTCTATAGAAGACCGTCGGCTCATAAGTCGTCATCCTAGACCCAGGGTATGTTGATAATCACAGGGGAAACTACTACGCTTGTAAATAAGAAGCTTTTAATATCAACAGGCTTTCTTAGCTGGTCATTAGGGAATGATATTTATATTTGTTGAATAAAAGCAAAATTAACTGCTGCGTTTAGGTTAAAGGTGTAAACTGACCTTTTCGAGTGGACCAGCCATCAGAATATTTATTTGCTGCATCCGGGAGAACGAGGTCAATGATCTGCAACAAACACACCCACACACACACACGTGTTTACATAAATAAAGAACTGTTTTATACATCACTAGTAATGCATGAACTGTGGATATTTGCATTGAATGCAAATCATTGATCAGCACCCGTGAAGTGTGTAGAGATTTAGTTCAACTTTGTACCAAAACAACTCAGGTAGGAGTAGAAGAGTGGTGGGGTATAGAAATGGCATATACACTTATCAGCCATAACATTAAAACCACCTCCTTGTTTTTACACTCACTGTCCATTTTATCAGCTCCACTTACCATATAGAAGCACTTTGTAGTTCTACAATTACTGACTGTAGTCCATCTGTTTCCCTGCATGCTTTGTTACCCTCTTTCACCCTGTTCTTCAATGGTCAGGACCCCCACAGGACCCCCACAGAGCAGGTATTATTTAGGTGGTGGATGATTCTCAGCACTGCAGTGACACTGACATGGTGCTGGTGTGTTAGTGTGTGTTGTGCTGGTATGAGTGGATCAGACACAGCAGCACTGCTGGAGTTTTTAAACACCTCACGGTCACTGCTGGACTGAGAATCGTCCACCAACCAAATATTTACAGCCGACAGCGCCCCATGGGCAGCGTCCTGTGACCACTGATGAAGGTCTAGAAGACGACCGACTCAAACATCTACAAGGTGGACCGACTAGGTAGGAGTGTCTAATAGAGTGGACAGTGAGTGGACACGGTGTTTAAAACCTCCAGCAGCGCTGCTGTGTCTGATCCACTCATACCAGCACAACACACACTAACACACCACCACCATGTCAGTGTCACTGCAGTGCTGAGAATCATCCACCACCTAAATAATACCTGCTCTGTGGGGGTCCTGAGCATTGAAGAACAGCATGAAAGGGGGTAACAAAGTATGTAGAGAAACAGATGGACTACAGTCAGTAATTGTAGAACATGCAACAGCATATCTGCATCTCTCTTTCATTTTATGACATCACATCCTGTGTTTGGTTGGTTTAGACACCTTTGGTTCGCATTGTGTTCACACCTAAAACAATTTGCACCAGAAGAGACCCAACACCCCTCTGCTCATTCAGTGCACCAGAGTTCTAATGGAAGCGTCCACTTTTGGTGTAAAAAACCAGCAAAAACACCAGGGTTCATTTTAACCCCACCAAAGCCGACAGGTCCAAACACACACTTGGTGAGGTGTACCTGGGTTTGTCTTGCCTCCTGCCGTCCTTCTCTAGGGTTCCAGTTTCCTCATTGCTCTTCTTAACCACTCGCTTTCCTCCTGCTTTCACTTACAGGGGGGAAAAATGAAAAATATTATGAACACATAATTATAAAGCAAACGTACCAATGTAAGACTTCAATCATCACACATGTTTGCTTTTCCTCCAACCCTCCTCAGTACGTACAGACAGTAGAGAATATAAACTCTAGAGCAAAGTCATGGTCACCTCAGAATGGACTGTGGACGATTAGGCCTGGCTGACCTGCAGTGCTTTAACTGTGCCACTTCATTTGCAATACTACAAATAAACATATTGTAGTGAGCAAAGGACAAGAGTTAACGTTGCACTGAGTGATCATGGACGGAGTAAATTCCTCTTCATGTGTGAGGCTTCTTTCTTGCTGAAATGTTAAGTGGTTAAGCAGCGGTGCAAAACACAAAAGCGCAGCCACATGCTAACAACATGCTGTTGATCTGTTTTTGGGACCTGATGTCAGCTGCACACCACAACGCCTCCGTATTTCTAACTTGGGTAAAGCCAAAAAGTTTACTGGTTATGCAGTTGGCACCAGTTGACAGACTTGGTGGCAGGGGAGACATGGGGACTCGGTGAAGTTGGCATTTGACCAGCGACAGCATGGCAGCAAGGATGGACAACTGGTTTCTGATACTTAGCGTTCATCCACTCCAATGAAGTGACTTTAAATTACACCCCGACATTCAGCAGAAAGGGAAAAAAAAGATCACTTAGAAGTACCACAGTGGTGCGGTGTGTTGCACTGTTGCCTCACAGTAGGAAGGTCCTGGGTTCTACTCCTTAGCAGGGGGCCAGGGACCTGATTCCAAGGTTCTGTTCATGATAGTAGTAACGTATGGCATGTCCATGCTCACACGAATGAACCAGTGAACACAGTCAGTACAGCTAGTGAGCTAGTATTGTGTGAACTACGACTGGCACAGTAATCTCAGCTAAATCTCCCCAGTGAACCTGAACTAAAGAACCAATTCTTAAAATACTGGTTACTGCTTTAAATCTACATATAATTCAGCTCCCGAATAACAGCCAGTTCAAAGTCCGAGTCCAGTGTGCAGAGTTAAAGAGAAATAAACGACCAAAACACAACAGCAAACAAGCAACACATGCAACCATTACACATTGCTGATCCTGTGATCTTACATCAGATATATTCATTCTTCTATTTTTAAAACCTGCAATGTCAAATAAAATAGAAGGAAGAATAGGGAACAAGCCAAGACTTTAAGAACTTAAACTATAAAGAAAAGTATATAAAAGAATGAAATGGAAGCTTGTTTATAATTTAAGCTTAAAATTAGTGAAGTACGTGAGAAAGCAATAAAAAGAGAAAGAAAGAAAGTTAAGACAAATAAAAGTAGATTAAAGAAATAAGAAAGTAGCAAGGGAAAGAAGAAAGCAAAACATATATAATAGAATGAAATGGAAGTTTAGAAGTTTAGATATCATGAAGTAAGAGAGAAATAAATGTAAAAAATAAAAGGACAAACAAGTAAGAAAGAAAAGAGGTGGTACATGAGCAGATCAGAATGACAAAACAAGCAGAATGGACCAAATTCACGAATGAAACAGTGGGATTAATAAAAAATATAAATAAGAGGAACTAAAAACCTAAAAATAAAAGTGCATTTAGTTAAAATAAGTATAAAAGTCAAGAATCAGCAAACAAACAAAAAATTAGTTTCAGTACATCTTTTCTGAACTCACTCGTTTCCTGCTTTAGTCTAAATGTGCACATGTTTACATAGTACTTTCATAAAGGAAAGCAGGTGTGTGTGTGTGTGTGTGTGTGTGTGTGCGCGCACGTGGAGTGTATGTTGGTATAAACACGACACATTAACAGTCTCACGTCAATATTAAGCTGTAAACTTGTAGCCACAAGTGTGAGTTATAAATCTGTTCATCCTTCATCAGATTAATACTCTTATAAACACAATCCATCACACACACACACACACACACACACACACACACACACACACACACACACACACACACACACACACACACACACACACACACACACACACACACACACACACATACATACATACACACACACACACACACACACACACACTTAACTTAGATATATCTAACCTGCAGGAGCGTGTCCAGCTTTCAGTGGTGGAGCTTCCATCAGTCCAGATTTAGACATCTGCACCATGTTTGATCTGGTTCAGTAATAAATCTCTCCTGAAGTCCCTCCAGCTCCTCACAGCTCGGTTTTATACCACTGTTGTGTTGTGACGTCACGTCGACCAAATGAAGCGCAGATCCGACCGAGTGGAGCACCGGCAGTATTGTGGGAAGCCAACGGTGTCAGAAACAGACATGAACTTGTACCCAGTGTTGTTGCCACTCCTTGGGATTTTGCCCAAGATCTTGGGATTTGGATATTTTTAATTTGCACTCAGGCAATTAAAATCTGCAATTTTATGGTCTACAGTCATAAATAAGCAATTACAAACCATACTACTACTAAATAATAAGCTTTGATCGTAGCTGTCATCGAGCCACCGAGCAGCCCTGCTTTAAAACACTTGAATTCAATTCACTGAGGCTGCAGCACCTTTTATACAAAACAACTGCAACAAAATTGTGACAAAATTGACATTAATGCAAGAAATATTTAATCTAATCAGATGCTGTGAAAGTCAACAGTCGACACAATAACACCTCACACAGGATCAGGATGAACTGTGGCTTGTGCAAAGCGTCTTTCATGTGGTTTTCTTTATGTCGTTGTTTTACTTTCACTTCACCAGACAGCTCAGTCAGTATCTGCTGTAGTGTCGTATAATAGTAGTGTCGTATAATAGTAGTGTCGTATAATAGTAGTGTCGTATAATGCTCATAATAAATAGCTGATCATTAAAAGCTTAATGAAGAAACTGGCATATTATATAATCATAGTTTTCCAAAAGAATAATAACACTATGCTTATTATTATATATATTAACATATATAATATGTTATACTATATAATCCGAAATATAAAAGCCTGTAAAATGGCTGTTGAGTGATGATGCAGCTGAAAAGCATTGAAGCTCTATTACTTTTGGATGTAAGTGCAATCTGGTTCTACTCTCATATTGGCAAGGTTGGCATCTACGTCTCCTCTGGCTATCAGAGCAGAACACCAGTCAGTCTTGGATATCCAGGAGCTCATGTGTGTAGAAGTTTGCAGTGTGTTCCTCCTTCCTCACTGATTATCCCATCAACGTTACATGAGAAGCGGATTTAAAGTCAGTGTTGGCTGGTTTACGTGACGCAAAAGATGCTTGTTCAGTATGTTTTATTGGAATTAGATTAGGAACTATTTCATTATTAAGGTCATGTGAACATTCATGGGGGGGGGGGCAAACTTGGAAAGTAAAGGGTTCCTGCCACAATAACAACTGATGGGAACACAGGCTGACAGGCTATAATATTACAGAAAGATACTGAGTGAAATGTGTTTGTTTATCATTTTTACATCATTTTTGAGCATATCTGAAGTTTTGACTTAACTTTCTTTGTTGGAATAACTTGTATTAAAAGTTTCCTTTAATAAACTAAAGTATAAATGTGTTAACAGTTAAAGAATCATTGCAATGTCTGTAGGTGCACAAATATATTATGGATATTTCACACTTTAAGTGTGTGTGTGTGTGTGTGTGTGTGTGTGTGTGTGTGTGTGTGTGTGTGTGTGTGTGTGTGTGTGTGTGTGTGTGTGTGTGTGTGTGTGTGTGTAAAACACAACCCACCGTTTTCACCTCTTTCAGGCCACAATAAAACAATAAAACCAAGTTTTTGATTTCCTCATGTAAAATATTGCTTATTTAATAAACCCATCCACTACCAGTAATAAGTGCTGAAGTAATTTGTGGTTGAGAAATATATACAGTATATAGATACATATATAGATATACTTTATTTGTCATATATTCATATACAGGTGTACAGTACAACGAAATTCTTTCTTCGCATATCCCAGCTTGTTTGGAAGCTGGGGTCAGAGCGCAGGGTCAGCCATCGTACGGCGCCCCTGGAGCAGACAGGGTTAAGGGCCTTGCTCAAGGGCCAAACAGTGGCTGCATAGCAGAGCTATGACCCACTAGGCTCCCACTGTCCCACAACAAATGAAACATGCACAAACCCATGATAGTTCAGTCCTGGGTAGATCACACTGACAGACGGTGCTTTGGTTTGTTAAGTTTGCAAATTTTCTTTGTATGTTTTTTACATTGACAAAAAAAGGAGGAAAATATGGAAGGAAACTGTTGAAGTTCTGAGTATTTTATGATTAGGAGTGATATATAAGCTGGACTGATTGAGAGAGAATAGTTTAAGTATGATATTAAGAAATGTAGGGCATAAATACCATGTATCAGTGCACTCCTGAGACCTCGGTCACTAACACAGGAAGGTAAACACTCTGTCTTTACATTCAGCTCCCAGCGACCCTCATATTTCCTGTCTGATTTACTTTATTGCTTCTTTCATCCCTTTATTTCCTCTTTTTTCTTCTTTCATTACTTTCGTCTGCAGCGTCTCCATCTCGTCCTGTTTTCATCTGATTTCATCATATTTGTAATTTCTCTCTGTCTTATTTCTCTTCTCTACCTGACTGGCAAATATTTAAAGGTGTCATAAATCGAATTACTTGTAGGTTTGATTATTTTAAACTCACTTTAATATGTGGGATAAAGCAGTAGTACCTCAACTACATAAGAGAGTGTGCAAAAGGTTCCAGCACCATATCATGATTCTTCTAGTTTGAGTGTTTCTTTGTATTATACGGGGTGACACAGTGGCTCCCCAGGTGGGATGGTCCAGGTCCTTTCTGTGTGGAGTTTGCATGTTCTCCCCGTGTCTGCATGGGTTTACCCCAGGTGCTTCGGTTTCCTCCCACAGTCCAAAGACATGCAAGTGAGGTAAATTGGAGATACTAAATTGTCCATGACTTGAGTAGCTACCGTTCCTGTCATGAATGGAACCAAAGTGTAAAACATCACGTTATAATCCTGATAAACAAACAAACTTATTATTATACTCTCAATCATCCTTTTTACATGTTAAACTAAGATAAGCACTCACTCACTTTCTCAACCGCTTATCCAAACAGGGTCGCAGGGGGTGCTGGAGCCTATCCCAGCTTTTCAATGGGCGCAAGGCACACAGTAACACCCTGGACAGGGCGCCAGTCCATCGCAGGCCAGACACACACACATTCAAGTGACATATTAACACATTAACCTGACTGCATGTTTTTGAACTGTGGGAGGAAACCGGAGCTCCCGGAGGAGACCCACTCAGACACGGGGAGAACATGCAAACTCCACACACAAAGGCCCTGGACCGCCACGCCTGGGGATCAAACTGTGCCACCTAAGATAAGCTAAAATAATTGAGAGGTTTTGTGTGGAGCGCAGCCATAAAAATAAAGGTGGTAATAAACAGCTAATTGCTTGATGTTCTGTTCTAGTGTTACGGCTTTGACATTTATTTGACATTAAGTGAGTATTTTCATGGATTAACAGATTAGTTGTAGTGACAGGAATGTCTAGGGTGTTTACTATGATGATATATTTTTACCATTTTCATGTCTTATATATATATAATTTTGCCCCCGAGACCTTTAGTAAACTCACCCACCTTGACATTGATGTAAATATTTCTAACTAATTGTAATAAGGTGGTAAAATTCTGCTTATTGTTGCACTTTTGTTTGTTTAATGTTTTAATGCATAAAATATATATTAAAAAAATTCCTGTTTAACAATATTGAATTTGATAGTAAAAAGTTTGATGTCTTAAACGAGCATGTATTTTTAGTAATTGTCCAGAAGGTGGCGGTATGTAAACGAGAATTTAGCCCTACCTGTCCCCAACAGCATCACTTTATACTACACACTTAATCTCTGATACTGATAGAGGCTGTTGTAGCCAAGCGGTTGGACCAGTAATCAGAAGGTTGCTGGTTTAAGTCCCATCATCTTCGATCCCCAGGTGGGGCGGTTTGGGTCCTTTCTGTGTGGAGTTTGCATGTTCTCCCCGTGTCCATGTGGGTTTCCTCCTACAGTCCAAAGACGTGCAAGTGAGGTAAATTGGAGATACAAAATTGTCCAGGACTGTGTTTGATATTAAACTTGAACTGATGAATCTTGTGTAATGAGTGACTACCGTCCTGTCATGAATGGAACCAAAGTGTAAAACATGACATTATAATCCTAATATACAAACAAACAATCAAGTCCCATCACTGCCAGGTTGCTGCTGTTGGGCCCCTGAGCAAGGCCCTTAACCCTCAACTGCTCACACTGTATAAAGTCACAGTACTGTCAGTCACTTTGGATAAAGCTGTCTGATAAATGCCGAAAATGTGAATGTAATACAGCTCAAGTGTAACATCTTTTACATTCGCTTACAACAACCTACAGTTCTGACTGAATACAGTTCACAGCTGGAGCAGTTCAGGGTTAAGGGCCTCGCTCAGGGGTCCAACAGTGGCAACTTGACTCTGGTGGGGATGGAACCAGCAACTTTCAGATTACAAGTCCACTGAGCTACCATCACCTTAGGGTTTCTATGGGTTCAAACACAATATAATTAAATTAAATGTAAATTAGGCTGAATTTCTTATTAAAATACAATAAAACCGACCAATGGGTTTCCTCACCTGAGATTCTCGTTAGTCCCGCCTACTGGCGCCTGATTGGCTGTTATGTTGCTAGGAAACAAGGACGCTAAACCAGCACACGCTGCTACTGCAACACGACTAAAGAACTTTTAATCTGCTGTAAAATACTAAATCCATCATCAGATTTATTATTTAATTATACAGGAATGTGTTTTAGTTCTAAATAGGTGCTTTATTTCTGATCAGAGAGAGTTTGTGATGGCTGGGAAGAAAAAAGAAATGAATTTACAGGTAACTCGATTCATATCATTCATACACAACAAGAACTAGTAAATCTGAGTGTTCTGTTTTATTTTAATAGATTTTTAACAGATGTTTGTAATATTAGTAGTTACAGTCCTCGTCATTTATAGCATTTAGCAGACGCTTTTCAGATTACAAGCAATTCAGAGGTAAGGGCCTCGCTCAGGGGCCACAAACAACTTAACAGTAGCAGGGCTTAAACTATTGACCTTCTGATTACTAGTCCAGGACCACTGAGATACCAGGTTCTAGTTTGCTGTGGGTCCAGAAGCTACAGAGAGTACCACTGTGGGCAGTGGTAGCTAAAAGTTAAGATAAAGGACTAGTCTGAAGGTTACTGGTTCAAGCCCCACGTCTGTCAGGTTGCCAAACATACCAAACTTCTAATAGACTGTGACCAAAGGCTACAGTCAGTAAGTGTATACCTACAGTGTTTGTCTGTATAACAGGTGCAGCTAATACAATACCTGGTGAGCATATGTATGAATTGTGTGTTATTTTAATTATGATCAATAATAACAGTAGAATTTTATTTGCGTTCCAGATGTCCATCAGTAATGATGAGCAGTGGCTGGAGATGCTGGAGATCAAAGGTTTAACAGGTAAAAATACATTTAGATAATGTTTAAATAAAAAATAAAAAAAACGTTTATATTTGTACTGAGCTTTAGAGATTGGGGCGATTTAATTCTGCAGTGACACTGACGTGGTGCTGGTGTGTTAGTGTGTGTTGTGCTGGTATGAGTGGATCAGACTCCTGATTTTACCGTGTTATGAATGCCTCTCTGCTGTGTCTCTCTGTCAGTGGTGGATGTGTTCCAGCAGTGGTGTGGACCCTGCCGCGCCGTCGTGAGCCTGTTCCGAAAAATCAAGAACGAGCTGGGAGACGACCTGTTACACTTCGCCATCGTAAGCTCGCGATTATTTTACACGACGTGGTCGTCGGTGTGCAGACGGGGTACAAGTGGATGTTTTCTGATCTGGGATATACAATCACTGAAACTGTTCTGTTCAGGCTGAAGCTGACAGTATTGAAGAGCTGGAGAAGTACAGAGGGAAGTGCGAGCCGACCTTCCTCTTCTATGCTGTAAGTCCATAATCAACAGGGTATCAATATTATTATTTAATAAAACTTCAGGGTAGTGCCCACCTTTGCTTAAAGGACGTTTTTACTCCTTGGAATGCCGTCATGCAGGTCAAGTCAACCTTAAGAGGAACCAGACTCAGCAGGGACCCCCGTCATTCTCGGGTGGCCTGGAGGATCATTTAAATAAATAGGATTTACACAATCATACAAACACAAAATTTAATTGAACTAAAAGTTATAACTAGCACAAATAATAATAATAATAATGTAAACAATTGGTGTTATTCAATATTCAGTTCAGTTTTTGATAAAGTCCGTAGTGAGAACACGCCATGTACCCGTCACATCTAGCAGGAGCAGCATTGTTGACACGGCAGTCTCGACTTCAAGGCTTAAACCTCGGGTGGGTAAACAGGTTTCCATCAGAACCAACTTGGGGTAAAACAACAGAAGATGTCGTTACAATGTGAAATCGTTAAAAGTAAAATATCAGTCTTGCAGAGAGCAGCTTTAGACTCCAGCACCAAACTGAGAGTGAGCAGGTAACAAGGTCATGAAGGCTTTCACAGGGCATCAGCACCCACCTCCCCCACCGTCATCAAACCTGAGTGATCGGACAAGAGAGGCAGAACGACAGCAACCCAACATCCCTGATCACAACACGTTTCTATCACCTAGAACAACCAAGCTCTGCTCCTTTGTTTATGATCAGGGTGGGCAGCTCCAACCCTAGGGGTCAGAAATCAGGCGCCAGAAGCCAACATGTAGCGGCCAACATGGTCCCAAATGATTGGTGGTGGAATTTTCTGAAATGAGCGGTGCTAGTGGCCAGTCAGGCGTCTGCACGGACATGACTGGCCAAAACAGCCCAGTCAGTGGGAGGTGCACTTGTCAGTGCGCTCTCAGTGCAGGTCCCAAACCCGGATAGAAGTAGGGTTGCATCAGGAGGGGCATCCGGGGTAAAAACTGTACCGGGTCTGGTATGAGGACCAGACCTTCTGTGGCGACACCTAAATACGGAACCCTGTTTCAGCCCTTGTCCTACCACATACAGACACACTCAATCATGCGTCTGTGTAGGCGCCCGGCCGGCTGATAGCAGAGCTAAGTTTCAAACCCGAGAGCTCAAAATATTAAATACATTTTCATTATAAAAGACTGATGAACCCGAAATTTACACCCATATTTCAGATATAAGCCAATCTTATACATGCAGACGCCCAACCGGCCGATAGCACCACTGAGATTCAACCCTGCACCTCCAGATCTCAGCAGTAGGGAAACAGTGAACCTTACTGCTGTGCCACCCAGTCCCATGTGCACTAAGGTGCCAGTTTTAAGCTACATCTACTCTGTACAGTAACACTAGGGACAGTTTAGAGTAGACAATCCACCTACGGGCAAATCAATGGAAATTAGAATTCCTTAAAGAAAACACAACAGTAGGCAGGGTGAGAACATGCCAAACCCCTCACCGACAGTAAGCCATAGTGAGGTTATCAGCAGACACCCGCACTACCCGAGACGATCTTGATTGATCAGACGTGATAATGAATACTGTTGTGCTGTAAGTGTTTTGTGTTTGATTGACTGGTGCAGGGGGGGGTGCTGGTGGCGCTGTTACGGGGGGCAAATGCGCCTCTTCTGCAGAAGATGGTGGTGGAAGAGCTGGCCAAGGAGAAACGGGTGATGGAACAGGGCGCCGAGCGCAGCGTGGTGAGAACCAACCACCCAAAACACAGACATGTAGTCCAAATCACAGCAAAAAACAAACCACATTTCCAGTTAAAGTTGGGACGTTTAGTAAAACACAGTAAAAAGAAGAATGTGTGACGTGTTTCATTCTCTTCCATCTTTATTTAATTTCTAATGTTTCACTGATCAACTTCACTGTAGTTTGTAAATAAAAACACGTTTAGAATTCGATCCCTGTAACAGACTCGGACGGGGGTGTTTTCCTCCCTGTGTTTCCCCCTGTGTTCCATCAGCGTTCCTATTCATTTCTACTTTTTAATGTGTTGGGAACTGAGGACACTAATGGTTGCTCCATTCCTGCTGGATATCAGAGTCAGCTGCTCAACAGTCCGTGCTCGCCGTCGTCTGATTCTCCTCTTCATGATGCGCCAGACGTTTACTATAGGAGACAGATCTGGACTGCAGGCAGGCCGCTCGAGCACACGCACTCTGTGTCTATGAGAATGAAGCGTGGCGTCGTCCTAATGAAATAACTGTGGACTTTCCGAAAAAGATGCCGCCTCGATGGCAGCATGCACCTCTGCATCAGTGGTACCAGGTCACCCATGCTGTGGGCACCGACGCACCCGCATACCATTACAGACGTTGGCTTTCACACCTTTCACTGATAACAGTCTGGATGTTGTTTTTGTCTTTGGCACATTTAATTTAATATCAGGTTTTCCAAAAACCAGCTGAACCGTGGACTCATCTGACCGTTTCTTGATGCAGCGGCGGACTGTGTTGAGTGACGACGGTTTTCTGAAAGTCTTCAGTGCACATGTGGTGATATACATGTGGTTTCCAGGCTTATGCACTTAAAATATTTATAATCCCGCATTGAGAAATGTTCTTTTTCTCTGATGAAGTTTGGAACACAGTGGTGAGCCACGCCCCATCATTGCTTGTACAGACTGATCCTGATCCTGATCATGATTCCCTCACCTGGTACCAACTCACCTGCTCACTGTGGAACCTTTCACACCCGGGAACTTTTTTGGAGTCTGTTACAGCATCAAATTCTAAACCTGTTTCTATTTACAAACTAGAATGAAGTTGGTCATGGAAACATTAAAAGTCATTTCTTTGTAGTTTTGTTAGTTAAATAAAGCATTAAAAGTACGTCCCAACTTTTCTGGAAATGGGGTTTGTAACGATACACTCTGCCCACGATGTAATACGATTCACGATACTGGGTTCAGCTACGATTTTTTTCCGATTATTTAAACAAAATTAAGTTGAAGACAAATTATGACAAAGATTCCTTTTATTATTTCTCTTAAAAAATAAAATAAAATCCTGTATTTGTGATTATCTTTTATTGATCTAAATAATGAACGTCCTTTTATTTCTGAGGGAGGTACAAACTACGTAAAACGATGCTGCACATTTCCCTTATTAGTGTAAAACAAACTGAAATCTAATAAATCCCACATTAAATAAATAAATGAATAATACAAATAAAGAAAGTCTCCTCACATAAATACATTTGGCTGGAAAATTCCGAACCTGGCAACCCTGTAGTGACGTGAATAGCGCCAGCGCCCTCTGCTGTTTAAAGTGAATATCCAATCATTATACATGAATTACAGATTTGAATCGTTACACATCAATTTTTAACTGTCTTGTGGTGCATCGTTACGTCCCTAACAGGAACACCTCATTTTAGCACATTTTTCTACACTGAAAACTAAACCGGTTATTGCAGGTAGTTTTTTATGTTCCGTATCGTCTCAGGTGAAGGAGAATAAACTGGCTGAAGAAGAACAGAAGGAAAATATAAACGCTGAACAGACTGATGGAGACGTTACCGGTACTCACAGTATTTTACTCTCATTTACACTCCAGTCTGAATCATTTTATCATCTTTATTTTATTTTCTTTCTTATAGTTGCTGTTGACAGATCGTACACGGTGGCCGTTATTAAACCAGACGCGGTTACACAAGGAAATACGAACGAGATCATGACAAAGGTGCAAACGCAGTATAAAATACTATAATATACCAGGGTCTTCAACAAGTTTCAGCACTATTTTATTTCTATTTATTAAGAATTTTAAAACAAACTTCATCACTTTTCTACATTGTCGCCTTCCGGTGCATTTCTCCAGCGTCGTACCAACTTTTTAATACCGTCTGCAAAAACTGATGCGCCGGTGCTTTCACATCATCATCACATGAAAATCTTCTTCCCCTTAAAGCTTCTTTCACAAAGGTGGCAATCAGATGGACCTAAATCCGGACTATAAGCGTCTCTCAGTCACGACTGATTACTACAGAACAGAACCAAACAGAACAGAACAAAACCAAACAGAACAAAACCAAACAGAACAGAACCAAACAGAACAGAACCAAACAGAACAAAACCAAACAGAACAAAACCAAACAGAACAAAACCAAACAGAACAAAACCAAACAGAACAAAACAGAACAAAACCAAACAGAACAAAACCAAACAGAACAAAACCAAACAGAACAAAACCAAACAGAACAGAACCAAACCAAACAGAACAAAACCAAACAGAACAAAACCAAACAGAACAGAACCAAACAGAACAGAACCAAACCAAACAGAACAGAACCAAACAGAACAGAACAAAACCAAACAGAACCGAACCAAACAGAACAGAACAAAACCAAACAGAACAAAACCAAACAGAACAGAACCAAACAGAACAGAACCAAACAGAACAAAACCAAACAGAACAAAACCAAACAGAACAAAACCAAACAGAACAAAACAGAACAAAACCAAACAGAACAAAACCAAACAGAACAAAACCAAACAGAACAAAACCAAACAGAACAGAACCAAACAGAACAGAACCAAACCAAACAGAACAAAACCAAACAGAACAAAACCAAACAGAACAGAACCAAACAGAACAGAACCAAACCAAACAGAACCAAACCAAACAGAACAGAACCAAACAGAACAGAACAAAACCAAACAGAACAGAACCAAACAGAACAGAACCAAACAGAACAAAACCAAACAAACCAGAACCAAACAGAACAGAACAAAACCGAACAGAACAAAACCAAACAGAACAAAACCAAACAGAACAAAACCAAACAGAACAAAACCAAACAGAACCAAACAGAACAGAACCAAACAGAACAGAACCAAAAAGGTGGAAATCAGGACTATAAGCGTCTCTCAGACACGCCCGATTCCTCCTCCTCCTCCCTCACCGCTTATAACCACAATATACATGTGAGGAAACTTTCTGAAGATCCCTGGTATATTAAGACGAATTAATAAAATTTATAAAATTAAAGTTTATTTACACCGTAAAGTTTATGGTTTTGTTTGTGAATCTTTAGTGTATTTTGTACGGTGCTGTCAGGTATGTATCTGCAGCACAGAGAGGTCAGCAGTTACAGTCAATAATAATGAATAAAAGGAATTAATAAACCACCAATTATAGATGATTCACACCAACAAATAAATCATCTTAAACTGCTGAATGTCTAAAATAATTCAGGATAAAACGTACAGTATGTGTTTAAATCATTTATTTAACCCCTGTGCTGGGATTAATACTTATTGATGCTTCATTTTTCCATTTTGTAAAAACATTATATCAGTGCTAACATGTGTCTTGCATTAAGACTGAATATTAAAAAGGTGAACATTTAACCACTGCAGCAGGTATTTAGTTGGACGGGTGATATAGGTGTTGTAAAACCTTTTCCTCACCGTTTAAATAAACAGGTTTTGTGTTTCCTCGTGGTTGTGATACTTTGACTGTGAATAAAGATCCAGATTATTAATCTGAGTGATTTTTGATTCAGATTGAGGAGGCAGGATTTGAGATTCTGGTCGGTGAGGAGAGAACGCTGAGCGAGTCCGAGGCTCAGCAGCTTTACCAGCACAAATCATCAGAGGTATCGTCACGTTCTCCACACACTGCTGCTCCGGGGTCCAGATCTAATCTCCTCTATTACCACGACTGGAACCAAGAGTGTAAAACCACAAACAGCCAAAATCTAGAATAAAAGAGGTTGAATTTAATCTAGACTTGAGGCTTTAATCTGAGACCAGAGTTAATCTGAGACCAGGTTTAGTCTGAGGCCAGGGTTAATCTAACTTCAATCTAACCTGCTTGTTGGGACACACAATTATAGAGCTGCTGTGTGTGTGAGTGTGTGTGTGTGTGTGTGTGTGTGTGTGATTCTGCTTAGTCTGCAGCTTCAGTTCAGCTCTGACGTAGATCATTAGTACCTCATGAGAACCTCACATTTACTGTGTGTGTGTGTGTGTGTGTGTGTGTGTGTTCTCAGCCTTACTTCGAGGATCTGATCCAGTTCATGTCCAGCGGCCCCGCCCATGTTCTGGTCCTTTCTAAGCACGAAGGAAGTGATGTCATCTCGGCCTGGCAGGAGTTCCTGGGGCCGGCACATATGGAAGAGGCTAAGAGAGAGAGTCCACAGAGGTACCGACCACACCCCGTTTAAAATCATACAGACCAGAGTTGGTGATGTAGAATTGGGGTTTCAGGGTTCGAATCTCAGCGGTGCTATCAGCCAAACGGGCGTCTGCATGGGCATCCGGTGTAAAAACCAAGTCCATGTCTGGTATGTGGATTAAATTCACTGTGGCGACGCCTAAATACCGGAGCCTTCCTGATGCAGCCCTCCTATTTCTATCCGGGTCTGGGACCTGCACTGAGAGCGCACTGACAAGCGCACATCACAAAGGCTGAATCATGTCCATGCGGACTCATGACCGGTCAATAGCACCATATACAACGTCTTTACTCAACAGTGGTTTCCGTATCCAACAGGTTCCTCCCATCTTTTGGAGCTCTTTTAATGAGTTCTGTTTTACCTCCTTGACCCCTCTTGCCCGGATGCCCGACTAAACGGGTTTAATGTCGTGCCAGCTTCTTCTATATGAAAATAATCGAGGCCACTGTGGTCCTCGGAACTCTTAAAGTCTTTCTATCCTTCTTTGATCTTTTCCGTCCTACAGTTCGATCTTGGACATCCACAGACGGATCCTTGGACTTGTTTTCTGCATTTTCTCCCAGTTTAGTCGTAGCCAGTTCCTCTTCCTCTGCTGGAGACCCTAATGGTGTACGAGGAGGGTATATCCTCCTGACACGCCCTCCCACCGACCCCTTCTTATCCCCCCGTACTTCGGAGAGTCACGCGCTGAGCGCCTCGGGCTACTAACCAGAGTCCTTACACAACCTCAAAGACCCCGCCCACTTTTCAGTCCCATCTTTTCCCACCCAGCAGACTAGTGGCCGATGTTGTCTGCTGCACTGTTGATTGTGTCCGCTAGAGGGCGCCCAGCCGATTGGTCGCGGAGCTGACATTTTAGTTTTTGGTTTTTAATATATTGTGAATAAAATCTGATCATGTCGGGTGATTAGATGTCGATTGGAACCGTGATTGTAGATTTAAATCTATTAAAATTAAATCCACAACACAAATCCTTTCTAACTCCAGTGTGTGTCTTAAATAGTGATTAGATTAAAAACCCGGAGCGCTCCTGTAATAACGTGCTTGTTAGACGAATTTATACGTCATGATGTTCTTGTTTCGAGGTTCGTTAGTGTCTAATAGCGTGAAATCGGAGGCCGAGGGACGGCGGTGTGCTGTTAGTGAGACGGTCTCATATTGTTCTGACAGATTTACGTGTTAACAGATTTAACAGAACACGTCCTGAGCTTCTCCCCAGCTTCCGCTTCTCCAGGTTCTCGCTGAGTACCAGCAGTCCAACCATCTGCTTCTTCTTCTTCTCTCTCTCTCTCTCTCTCTCTCACACGTTCTTATTCTATGTTTCTCCTCTCGATAAACTGATTGTCTGTTATAATTAAATGTTCTTTTAATTTCTCTCAAACACACAAACATCTCTGGGTTCCTTTTCCGTCCATTTCTCCTCCTCCTGGACCTTCTCATTTCTCCTCTTTATCACAGATTCTTTCCCTTGACGGTTTGGTTAATTTCTTTCCTTTATTTTCCAGTCTGCGGGCTCAGTACGGCACAGAGAACCTCCTCGACGCTCTCCACGGCAGTCGTGATGCCGAGGACGCCGGCAGGGAGCTGGCCTTCTTCTTCCCCAACTTCAGACCCGCAGAACCGGAACCTGCGCCCGCGGAGAGGACGCTGGCACTGATCGGGCCCGACGCCGCCAGGGAAAACAGAGGCATGTGCCAGGAGCACGGAAATACAAGCCACGGGCACACGCATGCAGAGAGACGAGGGGAGAGGAATCTGGACATGCTTATATAACTCGGGCAGAGCAGATTTCATATCGTACCCTCAGCTATAGAACCTTTATAGCAAAACGTTTAAAAGTGAAAATATTCATCACCACGTGCCCAAACCTCAGAAAACAATGATCGTTTATATAATAGTCAATTAAAATCAAAAGCTTTTAGTTAATTTATTAAAATAATCCTTTATTAGTGGACGGTTCCACATCACAGGACAACAATAGCTTCATATTTTTTGGTTGGTGCACTTTTACTAGCACCTGATAGGCCACCCAAATAACATCTGATCAGTGTATTTCATAAATAAATAGAGGGATGGAGGGGATAGCAAACTGCACAGTGCAAAAAACTGCCTACAGTCAGTAATTGTATATCCACAAGGTGCATCTGAATGGTAGCTGTAGCTCATAAAATACAAGATTCTTCTAATACAAGAGCCAATCATATTTATCTAATACACTTTTTTGGCAGAGGAGACTCTAGCAGGAATCCAGGAAGCCGGATTTACAGTGGTGATGCAGAAGGAAGTGACGCTAACAGAGGAACAAGTGCGTCGGTTCTATTCCCAACACCAAGATGAGAACGACTTTCCCTCCCTCCTCACCAAAATGACCAGGTAACCAAATCAGATCCTTCTGAAGCATCTACATACAAAACTGATTTACATAAACTCATCTGACCACACTACCATTCGAGATGGAGCTCTTAGGCAGAGAACTTTTGTGTTTTTGTATAGAATTGATGTCCAACTTTCTCTCTGCATAATAAAGTTTTAGGTTGCATTTCTTGATGCAGCAATAGACTGTGTCAAGTGACAACGGTTTTCTGAAGTACGTATCACAGTAGCATGATGGCTCTAAGGTCACACACATTCAGTTGCAATTCTAGGATTTGCCTACACAGACTGAGATCTCTACAGATTCCCTGAATCTTTCCACAATATAATGTACAGTAGATGGTGAAAGAACTGAATTACGTGCTATATTGCTTCTGAAATGTCTACATTTAAATAAAATAAAATCATTAAAACTCATTTATGAACACAGAGTGGATTTTTGTTTTTACTGTCAGTTGGATTAATAAATGCATCCCACTGTCCAAATTTTAGTAGTAGTAGGCAGTGGTGGCTCAGTGGTTCAGGGCTAGTAATCGAAAGGTTGCTGGTTCAAGCCCCACATCTGTTAGATTGCCACTGTTGGGCCCTTAACCCTCAAGAGCTTTGGATAAACATGTCCACTAAATGCCAAACATGTAAATGTAGTAGTAACCAATTCCCACAAACTAATTAAATCTCTCCTATCCCACACCAGACACCAGTTTTAGAGGGTCATGGCCGTACCTTGTTCTATCTCTTGCCCGGCAATATTAAAAGGCAAATCAATGCAAAATGCACACACACACCTCTGAGACCTCTGTGAACATCTCCACCGTCCAGAGACCAAACGTCATCGTGTAGCTCTGATACACACCTTTCACACCCCATCACACCAAACATAAAGCAATGTAGAGAAAATAATTTACCGTTTCATGTTTATGTTTTCCATTTGTTGTAATTGTTGTAGTTGATAATGTTGTTGTTGATTGTAGTGGTCCAGTGCTGGTCCTGGTCCTGACAAAACATGGAGCTGTGGAGCACTGGAGGAATCTGCTGGTACCCTCAGACCCAACACAGGCAGAACTGACACAACCACAGAGGTACAAATTGTATGTTTTATTAGGTTTAAACTAAATGCTTCTGTACAGTATAAGTAAATGATTGGCTGGTCCGAGGGAGGGAGGGCTGTAGGGTTTCCTCATCACTGCTGCTGATCGATGGTGCTGCACAGAGATGGGGGATAATGGAGATCGGTGTGTGATACGGATCTCCGTGTGAACCCGCCTGGTGCAGGTGAAAAGAAGCAGTCGGTGCTGCACACAGACAGAGGGGGCGTGTGTTAGTCACGACCCTCCACGGTCAGTAGTGGAGGTCATTTACCCACTAATTCAGTTTAATAAGAACGTGTATGTGTGTGTTAGGTTCCCAGTGGGGGGCGAGTATGTGAACCAGCTCTATGGAAGTGAGACTTTGGAGGAAGCCGAGCGGGAGATCAGCTTCTTCTTCCCCGTGGAGTCCACGCTGGCTCTTATCAAACCTGACACATCAGAGGAGCACAGAGGTAACCAGGAAGGGGGTATGGGTGACCACTGTCAAAATTCAAACCCTGGAGTTGACCAAACCTGCAGATGAAACTGTGGATTTATTTGGTGTTTCTGCTCCACAGAGGAAATCCTGAGAGAGATCAGAGCTAACGGCTTCACCATCAGCCAGCAGCAGGACCGAGTTCTGACCCGAGAACAGGTCCAGGAGTTCTACAGAGAACACAGGACTCAGGAACACTTCAGCCGGCTCCTGGACTACATGTGTCGGTGAGATCACACACCACAATTATTTTACTAAAGGATTATTACATTCTCCACTCTGATCAGTGTGGATCAAACTGCTGACTGCAAGGTTCAATATCTCAAGCTCATGGGTTCGAATATCAGCTCTGCTATTAGCCATCTGGGCGGCTACAAAGACAAGGAGTAGCTGGTATGCGGGAGGGACGGTCATAGCGGTTCCTCAGTTACAAACTGCTGCAGTTACGCCCTCTGCTGGCTGATCGATGGAGCTGCACAGAGACGGGGGATAATGGAGATCAGTGTGTGACTCTCCGTGCACAATACAGATCTCCATATTTCACCCCGTGCAGGTGAAAAGAAGCGGTCGGTGCTGCATGGAGGGGGTCACGACAATCAGGGAATTGGATACGACTAAACTGGTAGGACAATTGGAAGGAAAACACATTAAAAACTGATTGTGAATTCAAAGTTGTTGGTTCTTCTGTAGGAAAATGTATTTAATTAGTTATGTATTTATTAATTTATGTATTTATGTATTTATTTATTTTTGTATTTATTTATATATTTATTTATTTATTTATGTGTTTATTTATGTATTTATTTATGTATTTAAGTATTTGTTTATTTGTATTTATTTATTTATTTATTTATGTATTTATTTAAGTATTTATGTATTTATTTATTTATGTATTTATGTATTTATGTATTTATTTATTTATGTATTTATTTATGTATTTATTTATTTATTTTTGCCGTGATGGTATAGCGGGGACTCTTATTCTATGTCTAAAGCTTTGCTGGTGGTTACTGGTGCAGAACTGAGCTCTAGAACTTACAAAAATGAAGCATAAAACACAGAGAAAAGGCGAGAACTGAGCGAGCCTCCCGACAAAATAAATCCTCTCACTCATGTAAACAGAGAAACAAGCACCGACTAGTGGACAATTACTGAACTGCTGGTCGGTCTCAGGACGCTTCTCACGAGAATTTAAACAATCGGACCGGACATTCAGTTTTCCAGATTTTGTCTATTAAATAGAGGTCCGTTAAACTGAGATTCCACTGTATATTTACAACAAACAACAAACAGTAATACTGAGTCAGAGTAAATAATCTTCTACATGTGGGCTGGTTACATTAGCATTCACTAAATTATTATATTTTACTTTTAACTAAACACGACACATATAAACCTCAGTTTCGCTCCCTGACTCGATATATTTGTATGTTTTTTCTCCTCCAGCGGCTCGTGCACGTTTCTGGTTCTGACTAAACAGAACGCGGTGGAGGACTGGAGGGCGCTGATGGGACCCACCGATCCCAGTAAAGCCAGAGAGACGGCGCCGTCGTCCCTGAGAGCTCGCTTCGCTAAAGACGTCCTGGAGAACGCGGTTCATGGTTCCTCGAGCGCTCAGCACGCCCAGGAGAACATCCAGCTCATCTTCAGCCACATCAGTGCACGTAACGGGGACGTTACCGGAGAGGACGAGGACGGGCCTGATCCACTAGGTAAAATAATTCACTTTACTGCTGCTGACCACATCTGGCCGAGGAGAGTCGTGACTAACCAACCGCTTCTTTTCACCTGCACCAGGCAGGTTCATAGCAGCACCATCGATCAGCCAGCAGAGGGAGTAACTGCAGCACTTATGCAGAACCCCTACGACCCTCCCACCCCATCCGTGTTAGCACCCGGTCGGCCAAGGTTGGCCCTTTTACCCATCATCGCCCATAAAAAAGCTAAAGTGACGCTCTGGCTGCATTTACAGCTCTGAGTCTTCTTATATACGTCCCACAAGCTCTGCACATCTGAATTTGGGCAGTTTATCCCATTCTTCATGACGGTTCCTCTAAAGCCTCCTCAGATTAGAGGATGAGAGTCTGTGAACTGCTGTTTTCCTTCTTCTTCTCAGAGGTTCAGTGAGGTTTAAGTCTGGGCCATTTAAAGACCTTCACACATAGACTTGCCCCAAGGTCACTCCAGTGTTGTTTTGGCTTTATGCTTTGGGTCAGTGTTGAGTAGAAAGGTGAACAGTCGTCTCTATGATCATCTCTTTTATTATTTTACCACATTTATGGGTATTTTGACCCAAAATGTGCATAAAACTAAATTAATTCAATTACGTGAAACTGAACTTGCTTCTGTAGAAACAGAGGAAAGCTTCGCAGAGCTGAAGAACCTCCAGACATCAAGATCTCCATCATTTAGTGAACCGAGGAACCAAACAGAACCAAGCAGTGAAGGTCAGTCAACTACTGAAAATCTGCACGCCAATTTTATTTAGTAATCATGTTAACAGACCTCCAGTCCATCAATTACTGTAATTTTCATAGTTGTTCATGTTTAAACAAGAATGTTTTCTGTAAGGACAGAAATACAGGATACAGAGTCAAGAAATAACATCTCTAAACTAATAAAAAAAAATAGAAATTGTTTAAAATTGCTTAACACTGTGCTCGTGCAGAACCAGGGGGAACGGCACACTCGGAGGCAACAGAGAGCCAGAACACCACCGACCTGCCTGACGAGAAGGAAGATCCAGAGACGTCCACGTCCAGCAACCATCACAAAGGTATCATCACTCCGTCATCATCTCTGTGATCAGTCAAAGAAAGATACGAATACTTTATCCTCAGTACAAACTGATTATTGTAACACGATTGAACAATTACAGTTATGCTCTGGTGTCGTAACCATATTTGCTTCGTAAGTCTGATCCTGTGTCACACTGTAGCCACATAAAGACGTCTGGTGAACACAGTTAGCCTTTTGTATGGCCCCCCCCTCCCAAATTTACCTCCAAATCTGGTCGTATCCGACACGTGTGCAGTACAGACCGCTACTTTTCATGGGGCGGGTTCATACAGAGATCTGTATCACACACACAGAGTCACGCACTGATCTCCATTATCCCCCGTCTCTGTGCAGCACTATCGATCAGCCAGCAGAGGGAGTAACTGCAGCACTTGTGAGGAATCCCTACAGAGCGCTCTTCCTTGGACAAGCCGATTATTTTACCTATAGGCGCCCGACCAGCTGGTAGCAGAACTGAACCACCCGAGCACCCACAGTGTGATTCATTTTTTCAGTAAAACACTAAAATAAAGCAGATATGAGGAAAAAAAGTTATTTCTACCTAAATATTTTACAAAAGCGTAATAACACACTTCATATTGCTCTATAGAACACAATGTAAATTACTGAATTCTATAAAATAAACAGAGTAAACCAACTCTGGGCTGCCATGCTGCTCTTTTTTTTGTTTTAGTCAGCAGATTGGTTACCTGTTTGTTTTTTCTTTTCTATTTGAGTTCATTTTCTGACTTTTTCTCCCAGTTTAGTCGTTGCCAGTTCCTCTTCCTCTGCTGGAGACCCCGATGGTGTACGAGGAAGGTATATTCTCCTGACACGCCCTCCCCCCGACGCGTGAGCGCTCCACCGACTCCTCCTTATCCCCCCCGTACTTCGGTGGATCGGTGCGTGAGTTCAGTCTCGCGCACGGAGAGTCACGCGCTGATCTCCACGTTCCTCCACTTCTGTACAGGCGCCGTACACTGCATCGAAGACCCCGCCCACTTTTTAGTCCCGTCTTTTCCCACTTATTAATAAATTATATAAATTACATTAATAAATTAACATTTTTTTACTAACCACTTCATTCTGGTCAGGGTCGGAGGGAGTCTAGCTCCAGACAGAAACAAAATGCAAGGCACCAACACACACTGGACATGGCGCCAATTTATTGTAGGGCAACACTCACCTTACATTCACCTTACCACAGAGAAACGATACGAAACGCCTCACAAACACTGACCTGAGGCGAGGATCAAACCCAGATCACCAGGTCCCACGCTGATGTGTGGCACCCAGTCTACCTACTGTGCCATCAAGCTCTTCTTCTAATGGCGAATGATGAACACAAATATTAATAAAAAAACAACAAAATAATAACTGTACAGTATAAACAAGTGTGTTTTCTCATTTATTTCAGGAGAACAGACAGACGTTCAGGGTGAAAATTCCCAAAGTCGGGAGGATTCCTAAACAGAGGACGAGATGACACCCGCCTGACCAAACATGCAATTACATTTACACTGTGGCATTTATTTAGTGGGCGCTCGTATACAAAACGACTTACAATTAATGCAGAATTAAGGTTTTATAAGATCAGGGTCGTGCTCATGGGCCAACAGTGGCAACTTAGGCCCAAAGTGGTGGAGCTTGAACCAGAACCATTCTGATTACTAGTAAAGTACCTTAACTGCTGAGCTACCGCTGCATAGTTTGTAACATGTTCTAATAAACTTGTGAAACGGGTGCAATGTATACATTTTTATTGTTTATTTAATATTTAACTATTGTATAATTACCTTTAGCTCTTTAACAAATAAAACGACGTTTTCAATCCTCCAGTCACCACTCATGAGGTGCAGAGTTACACCGTTATACTGAGGTACTGAGGACTCCACTGTACTTCTACTCTGCTGTAGAAAAGTAAATGACTTTACATAGTCTACGCTTCCAGTAATAATCCTTTGGTGTTGTTGGTATGACATTGGTATAGCTACTGACGTGAAGTATTTTCACCCCGGTAAGACAAACCTGAAATCCAGAGTTTTCATTATCGCTCTGAAAGCTTCTTACTCGAGATCGTGTCCTCAAATATGTGGATTATTACTGCTTTTGTAGCTTCTCTCCACCGTTTGCTTCGTGGCTCGACAGACTGTACAGTATATGGTGTATTAGTCTGTGTCGGAAACCAAAAAAACGTCTAAACTGCCCACACGCCTCATTTCTTCGCCGGGTTCATCCGGTGCATTTTTGGTCTTCCTCTCGTCATCCTCCTTCTGTTTTGTGTTTTTATTTTCTTCCACCATATCAAAGAAACCTCTCTTGTCTGTTGGCACTGTTATGCTAACACTAACTAGTGAGCTGTACCTGATCTGCACTCTTAGCAGTGAACAGTATTATACGATTTGCTGCTTATTGAATCCAAAGGCTGTTTATTCAGTTATGCTACAATACAGCGGTATAAGGAAAAACTAGCACAGCATCAGTGTTTCAATATAAGCACGACTCGAAGCTTCTAAACATCAACTCTTTATTAATAACTCTTTATTTTCTCTAAATAAACTGTACAAATATTTATTCCCTTTTCTTAAAAACTAATCAGGGACAAACTAAGGGGACGTTATTTCCTGCTCATGATGATAAAAAGGTCCGAACTTCCTAAAAACAGAACGTTCATACGAGTGAGATTATTTATTATTATAGTTGAGTTTATTTGCTGAAATAATCCTCGATGAGCCGTTTCTTGCTGGGGCTCTCAGAGACCTGGTGGTTCTGATGGCTGGCTGAGTGGGTGTGGTCGGCGTCCTCCCAGTCGCTCACGGCTTCCAGCAGCACCGATTCGTCCATGTCCTCCTCAGAGAATGACCTCTCGAACATCTCGGTGATGCGCCGCTGCTTAGGGTCCTGGGGTGCAGTAAAAAAGGGTTCAGGTAGGCATTAGGGTAAAAAGGTGCAGTAAAAAAGGGTTCAGGTAGGCATTAGGGTAAAAAGGTGCAGTAAAAAGGGTGTTTAGGTAGGCATTAGGGTAAAAAGGTGCAGTAAAAAGGGTGTTTAGGTAAGCATTAGGGTAAAAAGGTGCAGTAAAAAGGGTGTTTAGGTAGGCATTAGGGTAAAAAGGTGCAGTAAAAAAGGGTTCAGGTAGGCATTAGGGTAAAAAGGTGCAGTAAAAAGGGTGTTTAGGTAGGCATTAGGGTAAAAAGGTGCAGTAAAAAGGGTGTTTAGGTAGGCATTAGGGTAAAAAAGTGCAGTAAAAAGGGTGTTTAGGTAGGCATTAGGGTAAAAAGGTGCAGTAAAAAGGGTGTTTAGGTAGGCATTAGGGTAAAAAGGTGCAGTAAAAAAGGGTTCAGGTAGGCATTAGGGTAAAAAGGTGCAGTAAAAAGGGTGTTTAGGTAGGCATTAGGGTAAAAAGGTGCAGTAAAAAGGGTGTTTAGGTAGGCATTAGGGTAAAAAGGTGCAGTAAAAAAGGGTGTTTAGGTAGGCATTAGGGTAAAAAGGTGCAGTAAAAAAGGGTTCAGGTAGGCATTAGGGTAAAAAGGTGCAGTAAAAAGGGTGTTTAGGTAGGCATTAGGGTAAAAAGGTGCAGTAAAAAAGGGTTCAGGTAGGCATTAGGGTAAAAAGGTGCAGTAAAAAAGGGTTCAGGTAGGCATTAGGGTAAAAAGGTGCAGTAAAAAGGGTTCACGTAGGCATTAGGGTAAAAAGGTGCAGTAAAAAGGGTGTTTAGGTAGGCATTAGGGTAAAAAGGTGCAGTAAAAAAGGGTTCACGTAGGCATTAGGGTAAAAAGGTGCAGTAAAAAGGGTGTTTAGGTAGGCATTAGGGTAAAAAGGTGCAGTAAAAAGGGTGTTTAGGTAGGCATTAGGGTAAAAAGGTGCAGTAAAAAAGGGTGTTTAGGTAGGCATTAGGGTAAAAAGGTGCAGTAAAAAAGGGTTCAGGTAGGCATTAGGGTAAAAAGGTGCAGTAAAAAGGGTGTTTAGGTAGGCATTAGGGTAAAAAGGTGCAGTAAAAAAGGGTTCAGGTAGGCATTAGGGTAAAAAGGTGCAGTAAAAAAGGGTTCAGGTAGGCATTAGGGTAAAAAGGTGCAGTAAAAAGGGTGTTTAGGTAGGCATTAGGGTAAAAAGGTGCAGTAAAAAAGGGTTCACGTAGGCATTAGGGTAAAAAGGTGCAGTAAAAAGGGTGTTTAGGTAGGCATTAGGGTAAAAAGGTGCAGTAAAAAGGGTGTTTAGGTAGGCATTAGGGTAAAAAGGTGCAGTAAAAAAGGGTGTTTAGGTAGGCATTAGGGTAAAAAGGTGCAGTAAAAAAGGGTGTTTAGGTAGGCATTAGGGTAAAAAGGTGCAGTAAAAAGGGTGTTTAGGTAGGCATTAGGGTAAAAAGGTGCAGTAAAAAAGGGTTCAGGTAGGCATTAGGGTAAAAAGGTGCAGTAAAAAGGGTGTTTAGGTAGGCATTAGGGTAAAAAGGTGCAGTAAAAAGGGTGTTTAGGTAGGCATTAGGGTAAAAAGGTGCAGTAAAAAGGGTGTTTAGGTAGGCATTAGGGTAAAAAGGTGCAGTAAAAAGGGTGTTCAGGTAGGCATTAGGGTAAAAAGGTGCAGTAAAAAGGGTGTGTTCAGGTAGGCATTAGGGTAAAAAGGTGCAGTAAAAAAGGGTTCAGGTAGGCATTAGGGTAAAAAGGTGCAGTAAAAAGGGTGTTTAGGTAGGCATTAGGGTAAAAAGGTGCAGTAAAAAAGGGTGTTTAGGTAGGCATTAGGGTAAAAAGGTGCAGTAAAAAGGGTGTTTAGGTAGGCATTAGGGTAAAAAGGTGCAGTAAAAAGGGTGTTTAGGTAGGCATTAGGGTAAAAAGGTGCAGTAAAAAGGGTGTTCAGGTAGGCATTAGGGTAAAAAGGTGCAGTAAAAAGGGTGTGTTCAGGTAGGCATTAGGGTAAAAAGGTGCAGTAAAAAAGGGTTCAGGTAGGCATTAGGGTAAAAAGGTGCAGTAAAAAGGGTGTTTAGGTAGGCATTAGGGTAAAAAGGTGCAGTAAAAAGGGTGTTTAGGTAGGCATTAGGGTAAAAAGGTGCAGTAAAAAGGGTGTTTAGGTAGGCATTAGGGTAAAAAGGTGCAGTAAAAAGGGTGTTTAGGTAGGCATTAGGGTAAAAAGGTGCAGTAAAAAGGGTGTTCAGGTAGGCATTAGGGTAAAAAGGTGCAGTAAAAAGGGTGTGTTCAGGTAGGCATTAGGGTAAAAAGGTGCAGTAAAAAAGGGTTCAGGTAGGCATTAGGGTAAAAAGGTGCAGTAAAAAGGGTGTTTAGGTAGGCATTAGGGTAAAAAGGTGCAGTAAAAAAGGGTGTTTAGGTAGGCATTAGGGTAAAAAGGTGCAGTAAAAAAGGGTTCAGGTAGGCATTAGGGTAAAAAGGTGCAGTAAAAAGGGTGTTTAGGTAGGCATTAGGGTAAAAAGGTGCAGTAAAAAGGGTGTTTAGGTAGGCATTAGGGTAAAAAGGTGCAGTAAAAAGGGTGTTTAGGTAGGCATTAGGGTAAAAAGGTGCAGTAAAAAGGGTGTTCAGGTAGGCATTAGGGTAAAAAGGTGCAGTAAAAAGGGTGTGTTCAGGTAGGCATTAGGGTAAAAAGGTGCAGTAAAAAAGGGTTCAGGTAGGCATTAGGGTAAAAAGGTGCAGTAAAAAGGGTGTTTAGGTAGGCATTAGGGTAAAAAGGTGCAGTAAAAAGGGTGTTTAGGTAGGCATTAGGGTAAAAAGGTGCAGTAAAAAGGGTGTTTAGGTAGGCATTAGGGTAAAAAGGTGCAGTAAAAAGGGTGTTTAGGTAGGCATTAGGGTAAAAAGGTGCAGTAAAAAAGGGTTCAGGTAGGCATTAGGGTAAAAAGGTGCAGTAAAAAGGGTGTTTAGGTAGGCATTAGGGTAAAAAGGTGCAGTAAAAAGGGTGTTTAGGTAGGCATTAGGGTAAAAAGGTGCAGTAAAAAGGGTGTTTAGGTAGGCATTAGGGTCGACAGGCTCTCGTGGGGACTAACTCCATGAGCTCCCAGGTTCAGTTGTGCTACCGGCCTGGCTTGGTACCGACAGAAACTTCTCTACTGCTGCAGACCTGCAGTCCTGACCGAGGAGGGTCGTGACTGACACACGCCCCCTCCGACACGTGTGCAGCACCGACCGCTTCTTTTCACCTGCACCAGAGATCCATACCGTGTACAGAGAGTCACACACTGATCTCCATTATCCCCCGTCTCTGTGCAGCACCATGGATCAGCCAGCAGAGGGCGTAACAGCAGCACTTATGAGGAATCGATTCGACCCTCCCTCCCTCTGAAGAGCCGACCAGCGTCGGTGAACGCGCCCTGCCGGCCGGTAGCACAGCTGAAGTTCGAACTCACGAGTGTTTTACCGCTACACAACCCGAGTCAGAGCGTTTTCTTAGATATACTCATTTCCTGGTGAGAAAGCTAGACAGAGAGTTTGGACCGACCTTGCTGTGAAAGCTAGCGCACTCCGCCTTGTCCGAAATGTTGGACTCGCACAGGCCGACCTGCTCCAGGACGTTCATCTTCTCCTGGATCATGGGCCTGCAGGGAGAGCGGGGTGAGTCTGAGCACCGGCGGTCAGGAGATCACAACAGGGACGATCGGGGCGCATCACTTACCACAGGTAATCATCGGCCGTGCCTTTAGCTACCAGGTAGTGAATTTCCACACACCGTGTCTGACCGATTCGGTGCACTCGGTCCTCAGCCTGGATCAATATCTGTTAGAAAGATACAGAAAATATAACAGCCTGGATAAAAAAGTATAAGTTTTTATATAATATCACAAAACTAAACTGCTGCTTTCGGTGGTTTCCATTAGGGGGCGCTACAGTGGATCATTCATCTCTATCTCACCCTGTCCTAAACATTTCCTCCCTCCTCTGCACCCTTCTGACTATAAAACTCTCATCCCTCTTCTGCACATGCTCAAACCGTCTCAAAGCTGTACAGCATCGCAGTCCTCACTACTGTCATGTAGACTCTCCCTTTCTCCCACACACTGTATTGCACCTTCCTCTGTACTGCTGCAGACCTCCATTCCTGACCGAGTACAGACCGCTTCTTTTCACCTGCACTGGCCGGGTTCATACGGAGATCCGTATCGCGCATGGAGGGTCAAGCACTGATCTCCGTTATCTCCCGTCTCTGTGCAGTGCAGCGCCATGGATCAACCAGCAGAGGGCGTAACTGCAGCAGTTACTTAAGGCACTCCCTCTCACGGACCACTGATTTATTTTAAATATGCTTGGAGACCCTGTGGTTTATCAACTTAAGGATAATGTAGGTATCTACTGTACATGCCACGCCTAGTTCTCCTAGCCATCAAGGGGACGTTACCGTGTGGTTCCATTCACCCACGTTCACCCCCCTCACTATAAGCTCCTATAAAACCTCTAAACCTCCAGGACTCCAGTAAAGGTGTAAAATGTTTAATAAACCCCGCCCACCACGGACCACCCTTTCGGACAGACACTGACCCCTGGGTTCCAGAAGAGCTCGGCGAACACCACCAGGTCGGCGGCGTGCAGCGTCAGGCCCATGTTGGCGGCGGTGATGGAGAGCACGGCCACGCAGCTCTTCCCCGAGAACTGGAACCTCTCGCACAGCTGCTGCCGCTCGGCCGAGGGCGTGGAGCCGTCGATACGGATATAGCCGATTCCCTGCGGTGTCGACACAGAACAGCGCGCGTAAACGTTACAGCAGTGTGTCCGGCGTGCGCGGGGTTCCTACAGTTACTGAAACTCCTCACGGACAGCAGACGGAGGCGTGGTTCGAACCCACGTTCGCGTGCAGGAACCACACCAGCAGCTACGATGATGTTGAAACAGATCCATTTTAAGGCCACTGGTGCGGATATAAGTGATTCCTTTGGGGTGTAGATGTGAAATACCATTGGGGAATTGGATATGACTAGATTGGAAGGAAAATTGGGGGGAAATGCATTTTCCCTAACTGTATTTTATAAGTGATTCCGAAACGTTTGGGCTGGTACAGTGAGGGTACATAGATTAAAAGCTTTTACCTTATCAGCGAGTTCTTTACTTATGCTGTCCAGGACCCGTTTGTGATGAGCGAACACCAAGAACTTGTCACGCCCGCACTCCAGCATGTCCGATATGTACTCCCTATAAACACAAGAACATAAAAACTAAATACAAAGTCTGCAGATAAGCACACACACTCAACAGAAATCAAATAAAGATTAAAGAGAATGAAACACGTCACACATTCTTCTTTTTACTGTGTTTTACTGAACGTCCCAACTTTTCTGGAAATGTACATGGAGACTCACATGATTGCCCTGATCTTGGCTTCTGCTGTGTGGTTGAAGAAGACCAGCAGCGCCTCCTTCTCCTGCATCTTCTGTAAACACACACAACTGAGTTACCGCTAAAATATGAAAAATTATTTAAATTATCAAAATTTTGAGCTGACCGTGGCCACTTTAGCTTCTCTGTGGGTGTAAAATCTGTGTGATGCACACAGTCCGTAAAATTAAAGACCAGGGCTGAACTTTTTTCCAAAACAACAGCAAAATAACACCACATCTACAGTGAAGCATGGTGGTGGCAGCATTACAGTGGTGTGCAAAAAAATAGCAGTGATTTAAAAAAAGCGAATAAAGCACAAAATCATTATAATAACTTTTATTTCCATAAATGCAAATGCACTGAAAATACTTCACTTTCAATTCTAAATTCTAAACATTAACAAAATGTAGCCAGTTTGTGTTCATCCTTTACAGAAAATTAAGAAAAATGAATATTAGGCTGTTCAAAATAATAGCAGTGCAGCATTTTTCTTTAAAAACTCAAAAAATTATCTATAACATGAAAAAATGTTTGAGGTTTCACTTTACTTTAAATTACTGAACTAATATTTAGTGGCAGAACGATTGTTTCTGAGATCTGTGTTGCATGGAGTCGACCAACTTCTGGCACCTCTGAACAGGTATTCCAGTCCAGGATGATTAAACTACATTCCACAGTTCTTCTGCAATTTTGGGTTTTGCCTCAAAAAAACTTTAGCCCACAAGTTCTCTCTGGGATTGAGGTCAGGGGATTGTGCTGGTCACTCTATTACCTCAATCTTGTTTGTCTGTAACCAAGATGTTTTGGGTCATTGTCATGTTGAAACACCCATTTTAAGGACATTTCTTCTTCAACATAGGGCAACATGATCTCCTCAAGTATTCTGATATATTTAAACTGATCCATGATCCCTCGTATGTGATAAATAGACGTAACACCACGGTATGAAAAATATCCCATATCATCATTTTGTACCACCTTGCTTTACTACCTTCCCAGTGAACTTTGGCTTGAATTCAGTGCTCGGGGGTCGTCTGATATACTGTCTACGGCCACTAGACCCAAATAGAACAATTTTGCTTCCACCAGTCCACAAAATGTTGAGCCATTTCTCTTTGGACCAGTCAATGTTCCTTGGTAAATTTGAACCCATTCAGGACACGTCTTTATCTTAACAACGGGACTTTACAAGGAGTTCTTGCTGGTAAATCGGCTTCACTTACTCTGTACTCTGTACTCACTGCTAACTTCAGATGTTCCTTGATCTTTCTGGAGGTGATCACTGACTGAGTATTTGCTATTCTGGCTATTCTTCTATCCATTTGAACAGTAGTTCCACGCTTCCTTCAGCACCTTTCAGGTTTTGGTTTTCACTTCAAGGCATTTGAGATCATTTTAGCTGAGCAGCCGATAATCTGCTGCACTTCTCTGTATGTTTTTTCCTCCACAATCAACTTTTTAATCAAAGTACGCTGTTCATCAGAACAATGTCTGGAACAACCCATTTTACCCAGTATTTCAGAAGGAAATGTGCTATGACCAACCTGTGAAACATTTGCCCCCCTCTTACCTTAAATAAGGGCCAAAATTGACACCCGTTCTTCTGCAGAATGAATGACTTCACCATCTGAACTCCTCACTGCTATTATTTTGAACAAGCCCCTTTCAATCAATGCTTCGATTACTCAGAATGAGCGGCATGCATGTCCTAATTGTTGGGTTTGTTTTATTTTCATTACTCTACTACACTTTCAAGTCAATTTTTTGCTATGTAGAAATATCACTTCTACTAAAAACAGTGATTTATCAGGTTAATGGTGTTGGAATGCTATTTTTTTTTAACACCACTGTATACTTTGCTGGGGTTGGAGCTGGGGCTTTATTCCAGGTAAAAGGAATGATGAACACTTCCAAACTTTCAGGCCTCTGCTGAAAAGCTACAGATTAAGACGGATATTCACCTCCACATCAAGAAAAGGTGGCGCAGCAATAAAAACACACGCTAGCACACCAGAGCTGGATCTGGAATACATCGCATCGAGTCTCGGCTCTGCCATCCAGCTTGTCTGAGCAGCCACATGAACAACGATTGGCCTGTTGTTCATATAGGGGTGGGATATTAAAGCCGGATGGGGTCTCTCTCTCATAACTAATGCAATTACGACCTCTGCTGGCTGATTCATGGCGCCTGCACAGAGATGGGAAAAGAGTGCTCTCAGGGTGCGTCTCTCCGTACACAACGCTGAGCTGCACTGCACTCGTCAAGGTGTAGGTGATAAGATGCATACGGCTGCTGCCCACGTGTCGGAGGGGGCGTGGGTCAGCTTAGACTGATCTGGAGTGTTTTTTGCTCCGTGTCTGAGGGAGGAAAGGATGAACGGGAGTCACTTTGAGCACAGAATGACTCTCGGCTTGAGGTCTGGCTCTGTGTGGGAAGAAGCAGCCGGCGACTATCGACACGTGGACTCATCTAAATGTGGTGAAAGGGTTAAAACGAGACTCTGATTGAGTCGCTGGCTGGCGTGTGAAGTGACTGACAGGAACATGTTCTGTGTAACCGTGTGCTTGGTTCTGTAGACTGCACTCACATTGCGGCATCCCTTGGCGAGCTCTTTGGCTGCGGCAGTGAGGGCAGCTTTGGTTCGCGAGTTGATGCCATCTGTGGTGACCGTGACGACTTTCCGCTGCTTGGCGGGGAGCTGCGAGAGCACGTCGGACTTCAGCCGCCTCAGCATGAGACACTCCTCCAACAGCAGCTTCAGCTCGGCCAGGTTAGAGGAGCCCGAGTAGTCCCAACCCCACGGGAGCTACGGGGGGAACGGTACAGGGTAAAGCGTCCACCAGGTCAAGCTTAATAACACACAGGTACCTACGTACATCAAGTATTTACACAGCAACCATGAGCTTCTAGGACCTTCTATATATTAAAAAAAGAGACTGTATTAAATTAGAGTGAGCCCAGTTTGATCTCTTCTGAGAAGCTTCTCACAAGACCTTCACGTGTGTCTGTGTGTGGGAATTTGTGCCCATTCAGTCAAAAGATGACAGCATTTATATGGCTGGACAAGGATCTCGCTCTCCCTTTTAGTTATGCTGTAATAATTAGGGCTGCCGGAGTCTAAAACTCTCTGTAAAACTGTTTGTCAACTAGCATTGTACATTATTAACTACATTCTCTGTTGTTTTACCCCGAGGGCATTCTGATGGAAACCTGTTTACCCGCCGAGGTTAAGGATTGAAGTCGAGACTGCCGGGACAACGATGCTGCTCCTGCCGGATGTGACGGGTCTGGAGTAATTGCAACGACAAGAAATCACTACAGACTTTATTGAAGACTAGAGCGGATAACAACTCTATTATTATTTAATTGTTTATTTATCTATTTATTACCAGTTATGACTTTTAGATCATTTAACTCTGTGTTCGTATGCTCTGTGTAAATCCTATTTATTTAAAGTATCCTCCAGGCCACCCAAGAAGGACCTGCTGAGTCTGGTTCCTCTCAAGGTTTCTTCCTGTAATTTTCAGGGAGTTTTTCCTTGCCACAGTCGCCCTCGGCTTGCTCAACAGGGGTTTTTGTATCTGTTGGTCCTGGATTTTGTAAAGTTGCTTTGAGACAAAGTATATTGTAAAAAGCGCTATATAAATAAAGTTGACTTGACTTGACTTGATCTTGATGTTCCAGTTCATTCCAAAGCTGCTCCAGTGCAGGTCAATGAAGCTTCTTTAAAACGAGCTTTTCTTTAAAGAGCCTTCCCTAAACTGTTGCTGCAAAGTTGGAGGTTTAAGCAGTGTAGCTTAAATCTACATTTACATTACTATCCAAAGCGACTTACATTACAGTGACAGTATACAGTCTAAGCGATTGAGGATTGAGGGCCTTGCTCAAGGGTCCAACAGTGGTAACCTGGCAGTGCTGGGGCTTCAACCAGCGACCTTTTGATTACTAGTCCTGTACCATAACCTCTTAACTTCAATATAACTGTTGCTGACTGATGAGATACGCTACCTGCTTAGCGTCACAATAGCGCACTCCGAAGTCGTGGAAGCGAGGGAACAGCGTGGGTCTCACAGCCTGAATCTGGGTGTAGAGCTCGGCCGGCCGGGACATGGCGGGGGTCCCCGAGAGCAGGATCACTCGCTTAGCAGCCTGGAACATTCACACGGCAAGAAACAAGGAACCCAGAGATCAGTGACGGTCCAGGAACATCTTAGAAACAGTAGATCTGATTGTGCAGACTGATCGTGGATAAAAGAGGAATGCTTTACACCTTTAGCAGAGGGAGAGCGGCCCTGCACCGAGCCGTCTTACTGTTCTTCAGGAAGTGGGATTCATCCTGCACACACAAACACACCCACAGCAGAGGGATTAGAAACAATTAAGCTTAAGCTTTAAATGAATAAACTGAAATTCTGTTTGTTTTTAAATAAGCATGTAATGAAGGCTGATGTGTGTATACACACTCGAGTCACATTATCATTACAGCAGCTAGACGGGCCGGGAGCGACTCAATAAGGTCCTGGTGGGTTCTCACGGCTATCTGGAGCCACCATATCCATTTAATAAAGAAGGAACCGAGCAACGGAAGTGAAACATCTGGCTGACTCTGGCTTATGGAAGAGTTTAGGCTTATGGACTGCCGAGTTCGTGTGGACGCCCGGTCAGGTCGGTAGCTCTGCAGAGATTTGAACTCTCGCTGTAGTGTGCTACCACGTTACGTTACGCCACCTGAACCCCGTTTACACCTTTTTAACGACCTACATTAGACAATATATCAGTAGAGGAATAAAATCCATACCATAATGAGCACTCCAAACTGAGCGGCCCCGTCCTGCTTGCCCGTCTTGCTGAGCAGGTCGTAGCTGATGATGTTGACCAGCCCGGAGCGGAGGCGGTCCTTCCCCGTCACCACCACGTTAATGCGGTCTGCCGATACCGAGGGCAGCCAGCGCCGGATCGCCTGTCACACAGCAGAGAGAGGGCACACGCGTCTGTCTGTCGTATCCAGTTCCCAAACCGTATTTCACCTCCACTCCTGACTGAGGAGGGTCGCGACTAACACACGCCCCCTCCGACACGTGCGCAGCACCGACCGCTTCTTTTCCCCTGCACCAGGCGGGTATATATGGAGATCCGTATCACACACGGAGAGTCACACCGATCTCCACTATCCCTCGCCATTGATCAGCCAGCAGAGGGCGTAACTGCAGCAGCCGCAACTCTGGAACTCACCTCGGCCCACGTGAAGCGGACAGACGATGGCGTGACTATCAGCAGCGGCCACTCTGTCCTGTAGTGAGCTGCGATACAGATGGCCTGCACCGTCTTACCCAAACCCATATCATCAGCCAGGAGCAGCCGGCCTTCTCTGGACACTGCAAAGCTGTAGGGGACAATGTACATCATTCAGCTTAAAGTGAATATTCAGTGTCCTAAATAGTTTTCAGTAAAAGTTGGGACGTTTAGTAAAAGGCAGTAAAGAGGAGAATGTGTGACGTGTTTCATTCTCTTCAATCTTTGTTTGATTTCTAACGTTTTACTGATCAACTTCATTCTAGATTGTAAATAGAAACAGGTTTAGAATTTGACGCTGTAACAGACTCCAGGGCAAAAAAAGGTTCCACAGTGAGCAGGTGAGTTGGTGAGCGGGTTATGAAAGGATCCACCTGGATCAGGATCAGTCTGTGATGGGGCGTGGCTCACCACTGTGTTCCAAACTTCATCAGAGAACCGATCAGTTCAGAAAGAGCATTCCTTTCACCATCTACGGTACATGATATTGTAGAAAGATTCAGGGAGAGTCTCAGTCTGTGTAGGGCAAAGTCACTGTCATCTGTTGATAAACACGCCCCTGTCCCAACTTTTTTGGAGTCTGTTACAGCATCGATTTCTAAACCTGTTTCTATTTACAAACTAGAATGAAGTTGATCAGTGAAACATTAGAAATCAAATAAAAATTGAGGAGAATAAACACATCACACATTCTTTTCTTTACTGCCTTTTACTAAACGTCCCAACTTTTACTGGAAATGAGGTTTAACATTTATTATGTCCTGATCTAGCTAAACACACATGGAACTGAGCACCAACTGGTCCAGTCTGTCTGATCTGTACTTAACTGGCAACCACAGCTCTGCCTGACTCAAGGACAACCACCCACTCCATCTACACACAGACGCATTTCCCATCATGCTACACTCCCGAGAAGAGGGCGTGTCTAAATTCTTAGCTCCCTTAAAATGCTCCTACTGAGGCGCCTTAATTCTGAGTGATGATCTGACTGAGGTCTGATTAGAATCCTCTCTACCGAGGTATAGGGGAGCAGGGCGGGTCACCAGGTTCTCACACAGGGACTAAACAACGTCACATGACCTACTTGACGCCGTGCTGCTGGAAGGGCATGAGGCTGCGCGTGAGGACCGGGTCGACGCCCGAGAGATCGGCCTCCGGGATTTCATCGGGTCTCGTTCCCGTCTTCTCAAACTGGGAGGAGAGGGCCTGGACCACAGCACGCGGTAAGGGTTCGATCTCCACCGCCGAAATGTCGTTCAGAGCCTCCACTACGTACAGAGAAGCGAGAAAGGGCCATCCCCAAACTGTTTCCTCAATGTTCAAAGCATAAAATATGACATCCTAATCACAATTACATTAATGACTCACTCAGCTTTCCATAATCCTCCAGCAGGAAGCTCCACTTTCTTGTTTTCATATCTGTAATAAAAGGAACACAACCACAAATCACAAAAAGTTGGGACAGTACAGAAATGTAAATAAAAGAAATAAAATAAAACCTCAGTGTTCGTCCAATTTCTTTTGACGTTTATTAGATGTCAGACAGGATGAACCTGAGATATTTCATCTTTTATCTGCTCGACTTCATTTCATTTATTAATAAACATCCATTCCTGCAAATAAAAGTTGGGACGGTAAAGCATTTACCACTTTGTAACGTCGCTGTTCCTTCTCACCACACTTTTGAGGACGCAGAGCGATGATGTGTTTCTGTTATTTTGTCCGCTCTTACTGCAAACACGTCTTAAGGTGTGAAACCTTTTGGGGACAGGTCAGGACTGCAGGCAGGCCGGTCCAGCACCCGTACTCTCCTCTTCCACAGCCGTGGCTTTATAATGTGTTAAATAATGCACAGACGTCCCTGGAATTGATGCTCGCGCTCTTGTCCTTAATGCACCAAAATTCCCTTCGATTTCTTAAATGTTCTAACGATATTCTGCACTGTAGAGGGAGAACATGCAAATCCCTTCCAGTCTTTCTTTGAGGAACGTCGTTTTTAAGCATTTTAATCATTTTCTCACACATTTGTGGACAAACTGGATCCTCTGATCATCTTTACTCATCAGAGACTCTCAGCCTTTCCTGGTGCTGCTTTTGTACCAAATCATGATCACAATCACCTGTCTGGAATCACAGCAGTGTTTACATTTTTTACCTCATTACTAGCACATTACTAAACAGCCCCCGTCCCAACTTTTTTTTGGAACGTGTTGCAGGCTTGAAATGCAGGAATGGATGTTTATTAATAAATGAAATTAAGTTGAGCAGATAAAACATGAAATATCTCAGCTTCATCCTGTCTGACATCAAAGAAACGTCAAAGACTCTGCATTTTCCATACCGTCCCAACTTTTTCTGATTTGGGGTTGTATTTGACAAATATTTTATTGATATTTTCAGAGATACTTTCATCCACTGAGACAGAATTCAATCTGAGCACTTCAGGGTTGAGTCCCTGTTCAAGGACAAAACAATGACAGCTAAAAGACGATGGGACTTGATCCTACGACCTTCAATTCTATAACCCAGTATCTTTAACACTAATCCACAATTGACTGGTATTTCGGCTGATGAAGCTCGGGGTGGCGCAGCGCTGTATATAAAACATTAAAGACATATTATAACACCCATACACCAAGACTCACCGTAATTTTTGGAGGGCATCTGTTTAAACGCGCTGATCACATCTGCATTATACGTGACGTCCACTTCCAGACGGGAGCGAGAGACCAGGGTGCATCTGCCCTTCACCAGAGCGCCCGGCTTCTGCCAACCCTGGCACAGCTTTATCAAGGCCGCCAGGGCCGCCGCGTCTTTGGGCCGAGAGCCGGAGGACGACAGATCCAAACCCTCCGTCCCCTCCAGAGGTTTTAAAGACACCGAGGGGAGACCGGATGCTTCCTCCACTAACAGAGGAGAGAAATGCCCGACAGCGTTACACTGAGGCTCCCGACGTCTAACACGTACGTAGTGTGTGAGTGTGGAATAAAAGACCTACTCAGATGTTCATAGTCCTGAAGGCTGAAGTTCCACATCTTACTGGCTGGATCTGAAACAGAAGTCACACGTTCATCAATACGGAACATACAGCTACAAGACAAAGTAAGTGAACCCTTCAACTCAATAACACACAAATAGTTTTATGTCTGTTTGAGCCAACAGCCACAGTGCAGGAGAAAAAGTAAGTCAACCCATTCAGCAGAAACACCTTCACTGATCATTTCCTGTAGATGCAAACAAGGGGTCTGTGTGTAAACAAGGACGCATTTCCCATCATCCTACACTCCCGAGAAGAGGGCGTGTCTAAATTCTCAGATCCCTTAAAATGCTCCTACTGAGGCGCCTTAACTCTGAGTGATGATCCGACCGAATGACGAGGGAGCGTCCGACGCCTCCTCGGCGCTGAAGATCGATCCCAGCATTCAGTGCGGCACGACTTTCCTCACAAAGAACTACGAATATAATGCGGAGCAACCAACGGAGTTCTTTTCACATGTAAATAAATTCTGGTTGATGTGTAATCTGTATAAAGGTGTAATTATACGAGTGTGGGTTTATTTGTGAATTGGGGCGTCAGGGAGAGTTTAAGCGTTTTCGGTACGCGGAGGGAGACGTTAGCAGGCGTGCGCTAAAACTGTGCTGACATAATGGGTAGAGCGTCTAAATAATCTGATTATGAGCTCCAGGTCGAATTAGAATCCTCTCTACTGAGGCAGCACGGCAGCTCTCAAGAATTTTAGACACACCCAAGACTAGTACAATGATTTTGGACCATTCATCCATCTAACTGTGTTTCCAAACATAGCTCTCTGACTCATCAGAAGGTCTGATTTAAACATGTAACAACAATAATCATTATTATTAATATTGTTAAAATTATATTCCAAGAGCACGGTTATACAGAATTACCCCCCCCCACCCCCCATTACCCCACTAAGGTATGATGTACCTATATTACTCTATAATAAGATCCTTACATTGTCTGTGGTCAATTTTCAGAAAAATATATAGACGGGCTTAGTGATTAACAATAATTAACACAAGTGTATGATACATGTGATTAAAACTACTTTAACTATTACAAATGCAATTTAAACCATAGTTATAAAGCTTATCAATACTTATTTGATCTCATTTTTTCCCAACAATTTAAAAAATATATAAAAAATGCCTTGACATATTCCAAACTGGTTTTATAAACTGGAAAAGAATAAGTTTAATATATACCATAAATATATGAGTTTCTATTCTAAATACATCTAATTATGTAAATAAAACTCAAATTAGTTTATATAAAAAATTAGTGTATGTTGCTTTGTGGAATTCATAATGAATAGAATGCATAAAATGACAATTTACTGATATTTACCTTAAATACCTGCTGTATACAATTTGATACACACATTTTACAACAATATAAATGATGAGATATCAAGTACTAATAAGGTGCATAAATCCACTAGATATTCCTACTGAAAGATCAGTAATAATTTGAGTGTTTTTTAATCCTATAGTTCACAAAATTGGCAAAAACATCCATGCAAAACCGAAGGTCCCTGGTTCAAGCCCCACCACTGCCATGTTGCTGCTGTTGGGCCCTTAAGCAAGTCCCTTAACCCTCAATTGCTCAGACTGTATACTGTAACTGTAATGTAAGTCGCTTTGGATAAAGGTGTCTGCTAAATGCCGAAAATCTAAATGCAAATGCAAAACAACAGGGTCTCAATAAAAGGTCCTCTGGTGCATGCAGTACATGAAAAATCCAACAGAAGGCAGAAGACAAGTATCAAATTGTATACATCAGGTTTTTCAGGAAAACAATACACATACTGATGACGTAGAGGTCTCTAAAACTCATGTATCAGATACGATACACTTGGCTTTACATGGTTAAGAGAGGAGTGACGGTCAGAGTGACCGTTCGCTCACCGTAGCTTCTGGACGGAATGCTCTTAAACACGTTGATGAGCTCTGCGTGGTAGCTGACCTCCACTCTGAAGCGCTGGTCAGAATGAAGTACACACTTTCCTCTCACACTGACCGCCGGCTTCTTGGCAGGTACAGCCGAGCCGGACGCTTCGAACGGTTTGGGTGTGGGCTTCTCTGAACCCTGAGGGAAGGGCTTCACGCCTCCCTGTCCATAAAAGCTCCCCACCGTCCCGGTGGACTTGGGTTCGGAGGACACAGCGGCATCAGGTCTGGGCTTGGGGGGTTCGAGACTGGTTGAAGGAGCTGAAGCTGAAGCTGAAGCGGTCCATTTCGGAATGGGAAGCGGATCTATGAGCTGCGTCTGGAAAAAAACAGAAATATGAAAGCAAACAGGACGCACCTGACATCAAAACACCAAAAACATGGAACATGGATTTCAGTTCATCATTACTGCTGATTAAGTGTAGACTGATTCAAGTGCAGAGGTGTAAAACTTCTATCTGTGCAAAATCAGATCCACCCAGAGGAAACCCATGCAGACACGGGGAGAACATGCAAACTACACACAGGAAGGAGGATCAAACACAGGACCTTCTCGCTGTGAGGCGACAGTGCTACCCACTAAGCCACCGTGCCGCCCAGATCTACAATACCGTAAAGTAATAATAATATAACAATAATGATGTCTCCTCGGAGTAGCATGTAGAGTTCAAAGAGCAATGGCCACGCCCAGGTGGCGCAGCGGGATGTTCCGCTAGCACACCAGCACCGAGTTTCGAACCGAGGAGTTGCCTCCGGTCGGCTGGGCGCCATCCAGCGGGTACAATCGGCAGTCCCTGCAGCAGATACTAATCGGCCACCGCGTCTGCAGGGTGGGGACCGGACTGTGCGTGCGTGGGCGGGTCTTCATACGCTGTGTAAGTACCCCGATTGGTGGAAGAGACGCCCGTGCAGAATGCAGGGGCGAGAAGAGGCGTGTACAGCGACGTGCTCTCCTCGGATGCTATCAGATATCCCTGGCAGCAGCGGAAGACAAAATTGAGTCGCTAAATCTCAATTTTGGGGAGATTTAGGGGGAAAAGGGGAGAAAATGCATTAAAAAAAGAAACAAAAAAAAAAGAGTAATGGCCAAGGACTGAGCCCTGAGGGACACCACAAGACAGAGAGCCAGTCAGATTTAGGAGCTACAGTCGAGACAAACTGGTGGAACCGTACAAGGGCCAATCACATTACGAAGCCAGGATAGTAATCGGCTTTGATCCTTGATCAGATGCCAATAAAAGATCACTGACCACCCTAACAAGAACAGTTTCAACACTGTGGCTTCTCCTAAAGCCAGACTGTGTACAAAAACCCCAAGGGGTCTGAATACCTTCACAATCCACCATGTCATGTATTCAATTAATAACTGTAACCTATGATGCATGTCCTGATAATGATGCACATGCAGTGGTTTGTTCTCACCCGTTTTGCAGGAGCTGCACTGTTGGCTGCAGGTTTGGGGACAGGAAAGATGGGCTTGTACTTGGCATTTCCTCCTGTTGGATGGGTCCGAGGGGGTCGGTATGGTTTGGATGGTGCAGGTACAGGGTGGACTGGTGGTTGGTGCCCCTGTGCCAGTCTCTGTGCCCTCCTGGCCAGTGCCCTCTGTCTGTTCTCTTCAATCTTCCTCTGCTGCTCTGGAGTCAAAGTGCTGCTGCTGGACATGTCTGCAAAATACACTCACCTAAATACAGTCCTGTCTTCAGTTAGTCCTGTCTCACCATATTAAACTAATCAACAACAACAACATCTGTGGCTGTCAGTCTTATTATCAACATAAACACGTCATATATCTGAACCGTACTGTGCTTTTAATAATAAACACCGACCTGCTTATTTCTGCATTAAATTATAGTTACAGTTATATAATTAATCCACTATTCATTATTAATACGTCTCTTTAGCATCATTGCTAATCGGTTGTCATGATAAAGTAGAACTTCAACTTAAAGCGCGACCAAGACGGATGTGACGTCCTGTGGGCTGCGCTACATTCACCCATAACACCCTACACACTATGTAGTGCCCTAGTAAGGGAGTCTGTCTTTCTTCATATCTAAAAGCACATTTTAATACATTCAGCGCACTCATTTCATCTAACACTGATCTATAATATCAAGTTTAATCAGGAATATATTAATAATTCTATCAGATGCAGAAGTATTTTGCACTTTCTAGGAAATACAGAAAATACGCAATTTGGAACACAACTCTGGCTCCCTTCAGTGCACAAGTGCGCCCTATTTATGAAGTAGACGCCATTTTTGTAGTTTATAAGTATAATATATACTTTTATTTTTTTATTTTTTTTATTTTTACTGAACCCGCCATCCTGTGCAGGGTCGCGGTGGGTCTGGTGCCACTCAGAAAACAATAACAGCTAGGCAGGATACACCCTTGACAGTGCATCTATACAAACAAGGCACTGCATACTCAGGTTCCCTGACCAGTTTAGAACACTCCGTAAACATTCTGTATATTTTGGGGTGGTATGTGGTAGGAAACCAGATTACTCAGGAAAACCCACACTGTAAGAACATGCAAAACTCCTCACAGGCAGTGACCAGGGAACAGGCCCATCAGGGCCCGTGTTTGTGTGTCACCCCACTTAACGTCCCCACGATGCTGCCACTATATAACAAATGAAAGGAGTTATGTAGAAATGTCAGCATTTCCCTAATATAATGGGAGTTATACATGTCTAACATGTTTTCTTTACAATTCCTCAAGTCTGTTTGAATTTGTGCCAAAAGTGTTAAATTGTGTTACGGTCAGTACTCAGTGCAGGTCAGGGAAGCTCCTTATAACACCAAAATTGCCAAATCGTTTCTTCATAGACTTGAAATGTTTTTTTTTTTTCTTTAATGGGGGCTTGTTTTTCACCACTCACACTGATGCTTGGCATTGCACATTGTCAGCTTAGGCTTGTGTCTGTCTATTTCCTCGGCTGCTCCCATTCGTGATCCACATTATTGATCTGGCACAGTTTTTACCCCGGATGCCCTTCCTGACACGACCCTCCCTATTTATCTGGGCCTGGGACCGGCACTACAATGCACTGGTTTATGCATCCTAGCGGCTGGGTACCTATAGGACAATTCAGTGTCTCCAATTAGCCTGTCTGCATTTTTTTGGACTGTGGCAACCGGAGCACCCGGAGGAAACCCACGCAGACACGGAGAGAACATGCAAACTCCGCACAGAAAGGACCCGGATCGCCCCACCTGGGGATCAAACCCAGGCCCTTCTTGCTGTGAGGTGACAGTGCTACCCACTTAGCCACCGTGCCTTAGGCTTGTGTAATTATTATTATTGTTAACAATTTAAATATTATTAATATAACTAACACTAATAACCATATTGATAATCAATAACATTAATAATATTTATTTATTTATTGTCTGATAATTCATTATTTTATTATTTTACCATCGTTTTATCCTATTCAAGGTTTTGGTGGATACAATTCACTTGGTAAAAGGTAGGAAACACCCTGGGAGGGAGAACATGCAAACTCCTCACAGAAAGGGCCAGGACCACTTCCCCTGTGATTCAAACCCAGGACCTTTCATTATAATTATATTATTATTATTATTATTATTACTATTAATAATATTATTATTATTAATAATAATAATAATAATAATAGTAACAATAACAATAATAATAATTTTACAATAATATTTTTTTATTAATAATTTTTTATTATTATTATCAATAACAATAATAATTCTATTATTCATTTTTATTCTTTTTATTAATAATAACAACAGCAATAATGATAATAATAATAATTTTACAATACTAATATTTTTTTTTACTTAATTATTATTAATAATAATAATAACAATAACAACAGCAAAAAAAAATTATTATTATTATTTTTATTTATTTTATTTCTTTATTTTTTTTGCTGACCCCCTCTTGCCTCACGCAGGTCGGTGTGATGTGCTTGTTGCTCGGGCTCTGTCCCGGTAAATCGCGGTGGTGCTGAATCTGCAGCAGCTCCGCTCGGACCGCAGAACTACCACCCACCCCCTCCCACCTCCCCAGCCGGCGACACTCTCCCCCATTTACCGGAGCCAGTGTGCTGTGTAATGACGCGGATCCTGCAGAGCTGCTGTGCTCGGATTATAAATCTCACTGATGTACTGAGACCCCCGCGCACAGGAGAGAGTCGGTGAGGGACCGGAACCTGGACCAGGACTGACTGGAGATGTGCAGGAGCTCGGGGGTGCAGGCGAAGGTGCATGTGCACGTCGTGATCCGTGCATTTCATTAATGTTGGTGAGGAGCATTAACAGGAGAAGTGCTCAAAACTGCAGTTCAGCCTGTGAGGAGGAGACTGGAGTCGGGATGCCAGGCTGATCTGAGCTGAGTGATCGTGTCCATGTATTAACTGCATTTTTACTTGGATTTTAGTGCATAAGTGACATCCAGACTGCAAGAAACATGACGCGTAAAACCTAGATAATGGTAATTGATTTAATTTATAGGGGACGTGAGTATATCTCAGTACTATTGGTGGATCAGGTGAGTACATAAAGGAACTGGATCTTATTCTGACAGAGGTCTGATATGAGATGCTTTGCTTCATGGAGCCACTGAATGAATGAATGAAGCCAAGTACTGGAGGACCATCAGTGCAGAAAGTTCCCATTTCAGCAGCGTTCGGATCCCAGTGCGCATTCCCACAACGGAACCGGGATTAAACGCGTCGTTTGACGGGTGAAGAGAAGTGCCCGGTGGTGCCTGGACAGCTGCCCCGGTGTATTTTGGTGTGTATTTGGGGGGGAGAGGGATGCAGTGCGGCATGCTGAAGGGTCGGTGCTGCGTTCTGTTCCGGGACCTGCAGGTGATGCTGCTCAGTAACAATAACAACAGCACCGGTGATCAGAACGGTAACCGGTATCTGCAAACCGAATCCCAGAGGCTTCAGCCCGAGGACCCGGTGCTGGAGATCCCGGTCGCGGAGCTCTCCAAAGAGAAACGGGACGATCGCTTCTCCTTCATCAGCTACGCCGAGGGGACACCGGTGTGCAGGATCTGCTTCCAAGGACCAGAGCAGGTATGCAATTCTATTTTGCATTATTATTTTAGTTTTATTAAACTGGCATCTCACAGCAAGAAGGTCCAGGGTTCGATCCCCAGGTGGAGCAACTCGGGTCCTTTCTGTTTGGAGTTTGCATGTTCTCCTCTGTTCTCTGGGCTCTCCCACAGTACAAAGACGTGCAAGTGAGGTAAATTGGAGATACAAAATTGTCCATGACTGTGTTTTACACTTTGGTTCCACTCATGACAGGAACGGTAGTTACTCATTACACAAGATTCATCAGTTCAGGTTTAATATCAAACACAGTCATGAACTATTTAGTGTCTCCAGTTCACCTCACTTGCACGTCTTTGGACTGTGGGAGGAAACCGGAGCTCCCGGAGGAAACCCACACAGACACGGGGAGAACATGCAAACTCCACACAGAAAGGACCCGAAGCACCCCACCTGTACCACCGTGCCACCCCTGGTCTGTCAATAATCCATGGAACTAATCTTTATCTTTAGCTGAATGGGGCTAAAAAAAAATGATCCTGTGTGTGTGTGTGTGTGTGTGTGTGTGTGTGTGTGTGTGTGTGTGTGTGTGTGTGTGTGTGTGTGTGTGTTCCTGAATTTACCCAGTAATTTAAAGTATTTAGACCCCTGGACTTTTTGCACACTTTACTGTGTTGTGGACCTGAATACTTACTGAATCCTCTGTAGCTGTGACTAGTTAGTTCAGTTAGTAGTTTTGTTAATGTGACTAGTTAGTTCAGTTAGTAGTTTTGTTAATGTGACTAGTTAGTTCAGTTAGTAGTTTTGGTAAAGTACTCTAATAACAAAGTAACAGCTATGTAAAAGTGGTCTCCTGGCCAAGATTTGCACACCATGTCAAAAGATCCGTCACTTTATGCTGAAAGGAAATTGGTCCGTATGGTCAGATCTAGTCTGCTGTTAAATACAAGCTGCTGGAACACAGGGGTCACTGTCCACAGCAGAGCAAGCTTTACACCCTCCAAGTGTAGAGGCTGCCTTGTGCAAAACAAAGCCCCCGGTCATGCTTTTTCTTTGTTCATGTGACACCCAGTTTGGGGGCCCATTTATTGACCAACAGTTGCTTTTAGGCTTCAGTTAACAGTTAACTTAACTGCACACACACACACACACACACACACACACACACACACACACTGATCTTTGTGTATATTACATTTACATTTTCAGCAATTAGGAGACGCTTCTATCAAATTCGACTTACAGCACTGTGACGGTATACAGTCTAAGCAGTTGAGGGTTAAGGGCCTTGCTCAAGGGTCCAACAGTGGCAACCTGGCAGTGATGGGGCTTAAACCAGTGACCTTTATATTACAACTGCCCTAAAAAAGCACCACTAACCAGTATTCGAACCCCCGCTTACATAATTGAGTAACACCGTTTTACAAAGCAGCGCACCATATTCACACGTTTCACCGGGTCATGGGCGACCAAGGTTTATTGATGCCCATGTGGTCCGATCCAACAGACGAGCTCCTGTAGCACAAACTGCTGAAGAAGTTCATGCTGGTTCTGATAGAAAGGTGTCAGAATAAACAGAGCATCACAGTTTGTTGCGTATGAGGCTGTATAGCTGCAGACCAGTCAGGGTGCCCATGCTGACCCCTGTCCACCCCCGAAAGCGCCAACAATGGGCACGTGAGCATCGGAACTGGACCTGGAACAATGGAAGAAGGTGGCCTGGTGTGATGAATTATTATTTTATTATAATTCTGGAGGAGTGTATCTGAGATCAGTCAGCTGTGTAACACGGTGTGCAGTACAGTATCATTACTGCCAGCTCTGTTACCTGATCATAGGCTTCACATGTACAAAACAGGGAACCTGATCCTGTTAGGCAGGGGAGGACACACGGGACGGTTCGGCGGATGAGCTGCTGAGAAAGGAGACGCTTTCATACAGCGAGAAGTGAAGCGGCTTTAATACCCACGATTCTTCAGAACCAGAAATCAAAATGCGCTCACGATTCAAAGCTTTGACGACTGATTTATGCACACGATCGTAAATCAGGAGTTCGTCCTGTTAACGTTGCACGCTGATGTTTCGTTAAGCACACGAGCAGGGCGGGTGTGTGGTGCACGACTGTAAACCGATCCTTTCCTTCCGTCTCCTCCAGTTACAAGTTTGGAACCTGAAGAACCTGGGACGTGTCGTTTAGGAGGCTCAGCAGATACAAACACATTACAGCGCTGTTATAGATACAGAGTAATAACTCAGATATTGTGAATGTGCTGGTGCTGCTGGTGTGGTGATAGTGATACAGAGCCGAACAAATTTACTCCCGAAGATAAATTGATGACTTTAGGAAAAATTCAGAGGTGATGCCGACACGCGCTGGTTCTGCTGATTTGATATTTGCACCAGTGGGGACGGTGATGATCGTTCTGTTTCTAAAAAACACTCAGTGATCCTCACGCTTTAGACACGAGATGATTGTCATCTTATTTATATCATTTATTTATTTTTTAAATGCATTTTCTTCCCAATCCACTACTGCTGCAGATTAACACACACACCCTCCGACACGTGTGTAGTACAGACCGCTTCTTTTCACCTGCACCAGACAGGTTCAAACGGAGATCCGTATCATGCACGGAGAGTCACGCACCGATCTCCATTATCCTGTGCATCAGCCAGCAAAGGGCAAAGTCTGAGCATCCCTACGGTCCTCCCACTCTCAGACAAGCCTGCCATCGTCCATATAGGCGATATAGGTTTTACTGCTGCACCACCCAGCAGCGGTGGGTCTGATTCACTGGGCGAAAGTCAGGACACACCTCAGACGGGTCACCAGTCCATTACAGGGCAAACACACTCACACACACACACCTAGGGGGACTTTAGTATCTCCAGTTGTCCTGACTGCATGTCTTTGTACTGTGGGAGGAAACTGGAGCACCCGACGGAAACCCTTACAGACACAGGGAGAACATTCAAACTTCACACAGAACCCTGCGTCTTTCCTGATACCACCTGGGAATCAAACCCTGGACCTTCTGGCTGTGAGCCGACAGTGCTCCCTTAATTGGTATATTTATTACAGCTGAATATTTTTGATTGCGACTGTAAGAAATCAAAAGTATGTTGTCTGCATTCCGGTTTTTGTAACAGCACTGCTGCATTTACTCCAGAGCTAGGATAAATGTCCTGGACCGTGCCCTCTGCCCTCTGCCCTGTGCCCTCCACGCCAAGCAGAAACGTATGAATAGATTTCAGCTCGGCGCTCTGGGCTCTTCTCTGTTCCTGCAGAGCACATTTGTGAGCTTTTCCGAGCCCGAGGCGTCGGTTCCTGATATACAGAATCTCTCCGCTCGTCTGTGACAGACGTGATTAATATTCCTCCTGGAGGCGGGTGGGACGGCGCTCCAGCCTCAGACTGATTTACAGGCTATATTATATTTTACTGTAATCACATGTTTATTGATTTTGTTAGTATATCGAGACCCGCAGTTCATTAGACCGAGCGCATTTCGATCCGCCGCTGAACATCTCCAGCTCCAGCACTTCATTACGCAGTACAGACGAAGCTCCTGCACCGCTCTGTAATTAAGAGTATTGATCTCTTCACTTATTAACATAACACGCTCACTCTGTGACCCCGGGTCACCCCACGCCCACCAGCGCATTAATATTCATGTGAGGACTTCAGCTTAATTATACCAGCGTGTGGTACACCGTCAGCACTGCACGTCACCTTAACGTCCAGCAAATCTGTTCATACGCCTCACAACACAAGTGATCGATCAAAAATCGATCTAATAACTTAATCTGATGAGAAAAACACGAATCAGAATACAAAGATACAACCACCCCAAAGGCACTAAACATATTTTATAGCTCAGCTCAGTCGATCATGGTTGAGTTATAAAAATACAATCATACAGACACACTGCCTCGGTTTAAAACCACACCAAACGTACTTTCATTCACCCCATAAGAAGTTCCACTGGGAAACCACTGGGACGCAGAGTACCAAACCATTGCAGGACTTTAGCCAACCCCCCCTTCCTCAGACACAGCTAATCATGTCTGTGTACACGCTCGTCCAGCCGATAGTACTGCTGAGATCCAGGTTTAAACCTCATAGTTGTTATTATTATTAATATTAATATTATTATTATCATTTTATTATTATTATTATTATTACTATTATTGTTATTATTATTATTATTTTTATTAGTATTATTATTGTTATTATTATTATTAATATAATTTTTTATTATTATTTATTATTATTATTATTATTATTTACTATTATTGTTGTTATTATTGTTATTATTTTATTATTATTATTATTACTATTATTATTATAATTTTTATTAGTTTTATTATTATAATTATTGTTATTATTATTATTAATATTATTATTATTATTATCATTTTATTATTATTATTATTACTATTATTGTTATTATTATTATTATTATTTTTATTAGTATTATTGTTTTTATTATTATTATTATTATTTTTTTTTTTTTTATTATTATTATTATTATTATTACTATTATTGGTATTATTTTTATTATTATTGTTATTATTATTATTATTATTTTTTTATTTATTATTATTATTTTTTTTTTTTTTTTTTTTATCATTTTTATTAATAATATTATAATTATTATTATTTTAATTATTATTATTATCATTATTATATCAGTATGAATGTAATTATTATTTTCAATCAGTATCATTATTACTAGTTTCATTGTACTTATATTCTTATTACATCATTAATCCTGTTATTATTATTAATTATCAGAATCAGAATCAGAATCAGCTTTATTCGCCAAGTATGTTTACACACTCAAGGAATGTGTTTCCGGTGAAGAAATCAGTAAATAATCCACTTTTACACTTTTCAGTGTTGGTCTGATGTGCTCAGGTTTATTTTCCTGAAGATCTTATTTGTTGGAGCTCAGTGTGTTTCCACAGACCGTTAGTATGTGGACACCTGACCACGTGCATTCATCGAGTACAATTAACGTTCCAATTCATCCCAAGGTTCCACTGAAGTTTCTTTACTCCACACTAATCAAGCTGTACAGACGTTACTCACTACACAGGGGCACAGTAGTGCTGAATGGGAAATGGACATGTCCAAAAATAATTGTTTTAAACTGTTGACCAGTGCAGCTTTATAGTGCTGTGAATCTTTCATTCCTTATTAGAGAGATTTTCATCTTCCATGTGAGATATGAACTATCTCAGATCAGGAACATGAGACTGTAGAATCATGACGTGAAGGTAGATTTAGGTTGGGCGTCTGGCCGGACTCCCTCTCTCCCTCTGGGCTGCCTTGTTCTGATTGGTCAGTTTGGTTCTCCTCATGTCCTCCTGCCATGGTTCTCCCACCGCGTCCATCTGCACTCGGGTCTGTTCCTGCCCTCCTTCTCTCTGCCCATGTTCGCCCGCCGCCAAAACTCAGGTTCTCAGGTGTCACCGCATGATCCGTCACGTCTGTTTGCTTTAAAGATGCTGGAATGTGCAGAAAAATGAGCATCTGACCTCAGATAACACGTAAACACATAATATTAATATGCTCGTTTTTGTAGTCGAGCGTTCAGACCTGTACCGTTCTCTTGCTGTACCCTCACGTCGCCCCTCTGTTCGTCTGTGTTTCAGGGCGAGCTGCTGAGCCCGTGTCGCTGCAGCGGTTCGGTCCGCAGCACCCACCAGCCCTGTCTCATCAAGTGGGTCAGCGAGCGAGGATCGTGGACGTGCGAGCTGTGCTACTACAAGTACCAGGTCATCGCCATCAGCACCAAGAACCCCCTGCAGGTGAACCCATACCCCCATATCACCCCATACCCCTCATATCACCCCATACCCCCCATACCCCTCAAATCACCCCATACCCCTCATATCACCCCATACCCCTCATATCACCCCATACCCCTCAAATCACCCCATACCCCCCATATCACCCCATACCCCCCATACCCCTCATATCACCCCATACCCCCCATACCCCTCATATCAACCCATACCCCCATATCACCCCATACCCCTCATATCACTCCATACCCCTCATATCACCCCATACCCCCATACCACCCCATACCCCCCATATCACCCCATACCCCCCATATCACCCCATACCCTCATATCACCCCATACCCTCAACCAAACCCTATAATGTGCAAGCAGGAGAGACAATATGAGACGATATTAATAAGCAATGAGAATTACATGGTCAAAAGTATCTGGACGCCCCTTCTGATGACTGAATGTATGCGTTTCAGCCACTGGAATTGCAAACAGGTGTAATAAATCAATAATTTAAGGAGTCACATGCTTACAACTTTGCAGCAACAGTTTAGGGAAGGCCCGTTCCTGTTCCAGCATGAGCGAGCTGACCTCAGACCACTCGACAGTGCCCAGCCAGACAAATCAGCTCTTTTGTACTACTGAATGGGCACAAATTCCCACAGACATACCTCAAAGTCTTGTGAGAAGCCTTTATAGTGGCCTCTATTTTACATTTACATTTTCAGCATTTAGTGACGCTTTTATCCAAAGTGACTTACAGCAAGCAATTGAGGGTTAAGGGCCTTGCTCAAGGGCCCAACAGTGGCAACCTGGCAGTTCTCATGGTCCGTCAGAGCTCATGGTCGGGTGTCCGAATACTTTTGATCATTTACTGTATTTATTTCTTGTATCTAAAATCAAATTAAAATAAAATCTGATCAGTCGTTATTGTTGTTGTTGTTGCCGTTTTCTCCTGTGTTTTGAAGTGGCAGTCCATCTCGCTGACCGTTATAGAGAAGGTTCAGATCGCAGCCGCCATCCTGGGTTCCTTGTTTCTGATCGCCAGCATATCGTGGCTGGTCTGGTCCTCGTTCAGTCCGTCTGCCAAGTGGCAGCGCCAGGACCTGCTCTTTCAGATCTGCTACGGCATGTACGGCTTCATGGACGTGGTGTGTATCGGTGAGTAAATACGGTACATACGCCTCAGTACAGACGATTCTAATCAGACCTGGAGCTCATCATCAGATTATTTAGATGTCACCGCAGTTTTAGCTTACTACGCTCACACACTTAGTCTCTGTTCTGGTTATAAGAGCTCTGTACTGGTTATAAGAGCTCTGTACTGGTTATAAGCGCTCTGTACTGGTTATAAGTGTCTCTGTTCTGGTTATAAGTGTCTCTGTTCTGGTTATAAGCGCTCTGTACTGGTTATAAGCGCTCTGTACTGGTTATAAGAGCTCTGTACTTGTTATAAGTGCTCTGTACTGGTTATAAGAGCTCTGTACTGGTTATAATCGCTCTGTACTGGTTATAATCGCTCTGTACTGGTTATAATCGCTCTGTACTGGTTATAAGAGCTCTATTCTGGTTATAAGAGCTCTGTACTTGTTATAAGTGCTCTGTACTTGGTATAAGTGTCTCTGTTCTGGTTATAAGCGCTCTGTACTTGTTATAAGAGCTCTGTTCTGGTTATAAGAGCTCTGTACTGGTTATAATCGCTCTGTACTGGTTATAAGAGCTCTGTACTGGTTATAAGCGCTCTGTACTTGTTATAAGTGTCTCTGTACTGGTTATAAGAGCTCTGTTCTGGTTATAAGTGCTCTGTACTTGTTATAAGAGCTCTGTTCTGGTTATAAGAGCTCTGTACTGGTTATAATCGCTCTGTACTGGTTATAAGAGCTCTGTACTTGTTATAAGTGTCTCTGTTCTGGTTATAAGTGTCTCTGTTCTGGTTATAAGCGCTCTGTACTTGTTATAAGAGCTCTGTTCTGGTTATAAGAGCTCTGTACTGGTTATAATCGCTCTGTACTGGTTATAAGAGCTCTGTACTGGTTATAAGCGCTCTGTACTTGTTATAAGTGTCTCTGTTCTGGTTATAAGTGCTCTGTTCTGGTTATAAGTGCTCTGTTCTGGTTATAAGTGCTCTGTTCTGGTTATAAGCGCTCTGTACTGGTTATAAGTGTCTCTGTTCTGGTTATAAGTGCTCTGTTCTGGTTATAAGTGCTCTGTTCTGGTTATAAGCGCTCTGTACTGGTTATAAGAGCTCTGTACTGGTTATAAGAGCTCTGTACTGGTTATAAGAGCTCTGTACTGGTTATAAGTGCTCTGTTCTGGTTATAAGCGCTCTGTACTGGTTATAAGAGCTCTGTACTGGTTATAAGAGCTCTGTACTGGTTATAAGCGCTCTGTACTGGTTATAAGTGCTCTGTACTGGTTATAATCGCTCTGTACTGGTTATAAGAAGAATATGTATAAAATATCTCACCTGCTGATCTATCCCGTCTCCTCCTCAGCTCTGATCGTCCACGAGGGCCCGTCGGTGTTCCGCATCTTCAACCGCTGGCAGGCGGTGAACCAGAAGTGGAAAGTTCTGAACTACGATAAGAAGAGAGACAGCGAGGAGCCGAAATCCAGCGAGGGCGAGTGGACTCTGTCCCTGCTCCACCGGCAGGAGCGGGCGGGGGCGGGTATATCCCCGTCCACCTCCTCCATTATAGCCGCCGCAGCGGCCGCGGGCACGCCGGACGATCTCGGGGCGGAGGACTCGACGTACGCGGACTGCAGCGAGGCCGCGCCCAGCGACCACCACTGTCCTTATAACTTTTTTCATCTGCTCACCCATTTACGACCACACGAACTGCGCAACAGCCAACCTGGCAATGCCAACGCCAGCGCCAACCCCAACCCCAACCCTAACGCCAGCACCAACACCAACACCAATCCTAACGCCAGCACCAACACCAACACCAACACCAGCAGCCACCAGCCCAGAGAACTGGTCATGAGAGTGACCACCGTGTGACAGACATGGACAAAATGCCTTACCGTCGAGGACTCGCACTAACGGAGCACGTCTGCACCCCGTGTGAGGGGTCAAAGCACAACCAAGATCGTTTGATGTTTGTTTATGGGATTTTTTTCTTTAGTTTGAATAAAGTGAGGCAATAAGAATGTGGACGGTACGTCCGAGTCCACGTGTCGTAACTGGGTGCTTATTCTTAGTACCCACGGAAACAAGACAGAGGAGTTTGTACTGACCGTTCTGGAACAGCGTCGTTTTCCAGCCTCTTCCACAATGTCGTCATCGTCTGTCCATCCACGTTCTTTCATTTTTCGGCTGCTCCCGAGTATTTTTAGGAGTCGCTGCAGCAGATCTGATCCTAATACCAGACACGGTACAGTTTTTACTCCGAATCACCTTCCTGACGCAACTCTATTTCTATCCAGGTTTGGGACCTGCACTGAGAGCACTGACAAGTGCACCTACCAACACGTAGGCTGATTCAGCCAATCAAAAATTAGCCAATCACATCTATGCAGACGCTCAACCGGCCGATAGCTGTTCACCTAAAGGGTTTTTGGCTCCCACTAGAGGTCACTGTGGAACTGAAATTTAAATGTTTGCTTGGAATAAAAAGTTATTATTTATTATATTAAGTTTTTGATATGAATCGCCATAAAGTGTCCGATGTTTCCAGATGTTTCCCGTTTCCGGTTCTCCAGATCACATTTGACTGAAAAGCAAATAAACGTTAAATAAGCCGCTGAAATTATTCAGTCATGTTACTTTTTTATATCTGAGGGTCTGAGTTTCTGTAGATGTGACCGAAAGTATGTGGACACCTGATTATTACCAGTTTTGACATCCCACTCCAAAACCAGCAGCAATAGATATTGAGTTGCTTCCCGCACATCATTTTGGTACAGTCCTGTGGGAATTTGTACTTGTTTAGCCAAAACGGTATTCATGAGTATTCATAAGTTCGGACACATGTATAATTAGAAGACACGACCTACTAATGACAAGTGGGATAACGGAGATCGGTGCGTGACTCTCCGTGCGCGATACGGATCTCAGTATGAACCCTGGTGCAGGTGAAAAGAAGCGGTCTATAACGCACACATGTCGGAGGGGGCGTGTGTTAGTCACGGTGCTCCTCGATCAGGAGTGGAGGTCTGCAGCAGTAGAGGGGAAACTGGATATGACTAAATTGGATTGTGGATTGTATCCACACATTAGGAAACAAAATGACACGGGACTATTTAGTCCAGGAAGCTGAAAATTCAGTAAATAAATCAAATCCTGTAGAATTATCTGACGTTTATGGTTTTTTTGGTTCCTTCTGACATTTTAAAGCACTTGTTAGAGGTGAGGAAGCGGGAGGTCTATTCAAAAAGCCAAAATCTTCTACAAGTGCTGAATAATTCAGTAAGAAGTGCTGATATCAGTGGGCACTCGGTACCAACACCTCACTAAAAGAGAGTTCCTGAATTAATTTGCTTCACTTCTGCTCCTTTATTAATGTCAGCGAGTTTTTTTTGTTCTGTTGGAAATGAGGTGAAGTGGGAGCAGAACAGGGAGCAGAACAGGGAGGAGAACGTCGAAAGGAGATGTCAGACATTTCGAAATAAGGGATTTGCACTTTAGCACTATGATGTTTCTAGTACATCAAATACACTATATTTCCAAAAGTATTCACTCCCCCATCCAAATGATTGAATTCAGGTGTTCCAATCACTCCCATGGCCACAGGTGTATAAAACCGAGCACCTCGGCATGCAGACTGCTTCTACACACATTAGTGAGAGAACGGGTCGCTCTCAGGAGCTCAGTGAATTCCAGCGTGGTACCGTTCACACAGTCGGGCTCGGCCCCTTAGTTCCAGTGAAAGGAACTCTTAATGCTTCAGCACACCAAGAGATTCTGGACAATTTCATGCTCCCAACTTTGTGGGAACAGTTTGGGGATGGCCCCTTCCTGTTCCAACACGACTGCGCACCAGTGCACAAAGCACAAGGTCCATAAAGACGTGGACGAGCCAGTTTGGTGTGGAAGAACGTGACTGGCCTGCACAGAGTCCTGACCTCAACCTGATAGATAGAACACCTTTGGGATGAATTAGAGAGGAGACTGTGAGCCAGGCCTTCTCGTCCAACATCAGTTGGTCAACAATTCCCATAAACACACTCCTAAACCTTGTGGAAAGCCTTCCCAGAAGAGTTGAAGCTGTTATAGCTGCAAAGGGTGCCGACATCATATTAAACCCTGTGGATTAGAATGAGAGTCACTCAGGTTCATATGTGTGTGAAGGCAGACGAGCGAATACTTTTGGCAGTATATTGAACTTCAGTCTGAAAAAGATTGGACGTTCTTGATCTTGGTGAGAGTATAAAAGGATCGAGAAAAGAGAAACGATGTTTAGATCATTTGGAACGTCTTTATTAGTCGTATATACGTCCTCACATGTACAGTAATTCTTTATCCGTGTATACCTCGTTTGGAAGCCGGGGTCAGAGTGCAGGGTCGGTCATCATACGGCGCCCTTTTTTTAATATTTTAATGGTTTGAATCGTTAACAGACTTGATTAGGACATCGAAACACCAGGCGAAGACCTGACGGACCCCGAAATTAAGGCCAGGCAGAAGAAGTGGTCCAACCTGATGTTCACATCATATCCAGCTGTAAAAGAAAAACAAGTACAAACGAATTTAGATTTTGATGCCTGAAACACTCATAAATAGGTAGAAAAATGTAACATAATATTTAAGATCCAGTGTTTGAAAGGTTCCACAGTGAGCAGGTGAGATGGTACCAGGTGAGGGAATCATGATCAGGTATAAAGACCCCCCCGTCTTTATTTCTAGTGCGACTGGTTTCAGGTGTGAACACGATATGAACCGAGTCCTGATAAACCCTGAGACCCAGTAAAACTTCTATCTGCACTCACATTAAAGCTCTTCCTGATAAATTACAAGTAAATATCAGGATATAAGAACACGTGTGTTAGGGCTGGGCGGTATATCAAGAATATCGATATATCCGAGAGAAGAACAACAAGTGGATTAGACGGATATAGATTTGGACTGAATTTAAAGAAGAGAAGCTCAGGTAAGCAGCGGTTATGATTTTATGCTGCTGTGTGGTTGATCTGGGCCGCGGTGCTGCTGTTTACCGTGCGCTTTCATTTTACAATAATAGCAAAGCATGATCAATTATTAAACATTTTCGGGATTTTTTTTTATGCTCATTTATTTGAAGTAAAACGGGCAGCAGAATTGTGATTGTGAGATTCTGCTGGTTTGTTTAATATAAATACAGCCTGTAATAATACACAACATAAACACTGTCATTAGAATTGATTAGAACTACAATGTTTTGTGTTTTTAATATAACTTATAAACAATATAAGGTAAAATACGGGCGGTGGTCTGCCATTGTACTTTACGTTTACATGATATCGTATCGTATATCGCCCCTTCTCAAAAGCATATCAAGATATGAGTTTTTTAGTCATATCACAGCCCTAACGTGTGTAAATACGACTTTTTTTGCACTCACCAAATCATCCACATCTCCTGCGTCCTCATGGGACGGAGCCTCCGTTTCCTCCTCCTTCTCCTCACACATCAAAAACTAAAAAAAAAAAGTACAAGAACTCCGTCATTAGCACAAAAAAAAAAAATACGAGGGATGAAACCCTCATACAAAGACCGTACAATAATAAAAACATTATTTTGAGTACCTCTTTGGCCTCTTGTTTAGACACCGTGCTGCTCTCCACTTCATCCTTACTGATTAACGTCAGAGCATCTGCACACAGGAAATAAAAACATCCACGACCGACTGATCCCTAACAAGAATGAACGTTAATAATGAATGTTGAATACAGATACGGACCTGCGACCAGCAGATCCCAAAATTCCTGCAGATTTCGGTCGGGAACGCTCCTCTTCAGGGAGTGAATGTAGGTGTTAAAAAGTTCAGCGTTCGCTTCCTGCAAAATGTGGAATCATTACACACTCGCTGAGCACTTTATTAGGTACGTCTATCTAATACGTATATTGATTGATTATTGAACATGTATTGATTTGAAAGGGTCCTCTCAAATAACCCCCATTAGGACTACTGAGTCAGTGAGGGGCCTATTGGAGTCCCTTCTGATTTATAAATGGAGTATTAGGGGGGCAAGGGGGGTAACTATAATTGTATATGACAGAAGTTAATCTGTATGAGCGGTGTGAACAGGTGAATGAACGTACATGACGGCAGAGTGTACCTAATATTGTGCTCGGTTTATTTTAGCTTGTCCACTGTTCACCAAAAATAATAAATAAAATACACACGCATGATTTATTTATACTTCTTGGTCAGGGTCACAGTGGGTGTGGTCCTGGAATCCAGTAACACAATGCACTAAGACACCCTGTACAGGACATAGCCAATCACGTCTGTATGTAGACGCCGGACGGGCCGATAGCACCGCTGTGGATTTGGACCCTGGATCCCAGCTCATTTATCACTGTAGTTTGGTTCTTAGATCCAGTTTCCATTTTTTACAGAAATGTTCATGATCTGTATCTACTGAAGGTCACAAGAAGAGCATTAGTAGGTTCTCCCTTTTTCCCCTGAATGTTTGATAATATTGTAACTGAGAAGATTCGTCTCCACGCTCATTCCTGTTACCTACACGTACATTCCTGTTACCTACATTTTTACTTTTAAGTTGTTATTTGTTTACTTTTATATATAAAGAACATTTTGTTCATGTGCTTTTGCATGTTCTCCATGTCGCTATATTTCCTGTATTTACTAATTCTATGTTAAAACCTCAGTCTTGTTACTTACATACTTATATACAGCTCACCTTCCACTTCAGAAACCTTGTACAAATGAAACAAAGGTGCCTGAGATTCGACCCAAACACATTCTGAGTAGTTACGTGTGTTACTAGATAAAGAATGAACTTTAATTTTCTGTTTATTTAGCCAAAGCAGCGCTGGCGTCTGCTGGTGCCTCATTAGTTCAGCTCCAAGCCGACCGCTCCGACTTTAAAGTGACTCCTGACCGAATACCGAGTCCGGGTTGAACGTTCACCTTGACGGACCGCTCCCGAAAGACCTGGATGCACCTGATGGTCTTCATGTAGTACTCCGTGCTCCTGTTGCCCAGCAACTGCTCCATCCTGTGGGTGAGCTGCTCGCACGCTGCAAAGGAGCCGAAACGTGGAGCGTCAATCGAGACCCAGATCAGACCGACATCTCACCAAACGACAACATTACGTGAACACCCTATTTTCTCCCTATTTAGTCATATCCAATTCCCTGACCGTATTTCACCTCTACTGCTGCAGACTAACACACGCCCCCTCGGACACGTGTGCACAACCGACCGCTTCTTTTTCCCTGCACCAGCGGGTTCATACAGAGATCTCTATCCCCGTTATCCCCCGTGTATACGCGTTACCATCGATCAGCCAGCAGGGGGCGAAAACCTTCTATACAGCTTTGCTTCCTTAACAGTATTAAGTTCAGTTCATTCATCAGGAGTTTCTGCCTCTCCAGTGTTATAAAAATATAAGATGTCGTTATATTACAGATTTCATTAAAAAACAAAACAATTCAATCAAATCAACCGCCCCCCCCCACCCCCGTGTTATAAACTCACCCTGTTCAAATGGAATGATCTTCTTCTGAACCAAGGTGCAGAAGTTTTCTGCAGGATTCACACTGCCAACCTGTACACGCAACACATCAGGGTAATAAACGTAATTATTTATAGATTCTGTACAGTAACAACAGTAAAAACCAAACAAGCTTTTACTCACCGAGGTAACGTTACCCTCCGACGTCTCGGCCAGATTAAACCTCTCACCATCGTCAGGTCTGAACTTCTTAGCATCCGGCTCCTCACTGCCAACAGAAATAAACCAGTATAATAATAATAATAATAATAACAACAATAACAATACATTTTAGTAAGAATAATAATATTTATTATAATAATAATACAGTAGTATCAGTAACTATAGAAATAACTTACTACTATTAAATAATTACTAATAATCTAATATAAAAATATAATAATAAAACAGTAATAATATTACTAATAATAATAATAACTACAATAATTTTATAATAATAAAAATATTAGTAATAATTTTATAATAATAATAAATATTAGTAATAATTATAACAAATAAAAATGATTATAATAACTATGGAAATATAAATAATGGTAATATAATAAATAATAACAATAGAAATAAATAATAATAACTAATAACAATGATAATATGACTAATAATATTAATAGATATATAAGAAGAAATAATAATAATTGTATAATAATAAATAATAATATCATTAATCTTAGAAAAAATTTACTACTATTAACTACTTACTACTGATACAAATAATAAAATATAATATTAGTGAAATATTACTACTAATAATAAGTACAATAATAATATAATAATAATTAATAATAATAATAAATAAGGGTTTTTTTGTACTTTTAAAATAACAATCAGTAAATCAGGACCAGGTTTAATTTCAGGTTAAATCAGAACAGCGGTACAGATCATCACTCAGCCTCGTCTGTATCAGTATAAAGTAACTCGGTGTTAGTGATTCAGTGCTGTAACTCTCCCGTCAGGTTCTTACCTCCCTCCGAACACGTCAGCGCTCGTCTTCTGACCCTTCTTCTGCAGCGCCTCCTTCAGGGGGAACAGTTTCTTCACCTCCTGCAGGGGAGCCTGGCAGCGGGCGGCGACGGCCTGTGGGAGCTCCAGCTGTCTCTTCAGCCACGGTTCCACGGGTGGGAGGGGAGTGTTCGGGTGCACGCCGCGATGGTGGAGGCACTGCAGTGATGAGCGGGGAGTAACAGGTCTGAGACCGGGGGGGGTCTGTGTGTGTCTGTGTGTGTTTATGAATATATAAATGCACGGATGAGCGAGTTATTAAAGCTGATACCTGGAAGAGCCTCTGATACTGTGGGTTGGCGATTTTATTCACTTTAAATATGTCGAACGTCTCTCCATCTTCATCCTCCTCCATCAGCATCATAGAGCTGATCAGATCGTCCACCGCCGACAGCTGAGACTCTGTACGGAGAAACAGGACAACAGGACCGAGCACCATCAATGCATCATCTCGAACCCGGCTAGCATCATAGATCCTGTGCCACCTGAGCACTTCCTAATGCTTCTTTAATGTTTTTTACTCTTTAAAGAAAACTACTTAATAAAAAGATATAATATTAAACAGTAATCAGTTCAAATTAGAATCAAGTTTGAACTAGATCACGTTCACCAACAGCTTTGTCCATACCCCTGCTCACTGTGAGCCGTTTCCCATGTAATATGTAATTTACTGTGAAATTCTAAATGTAATGTTTGTGTTTAGCGATTTAACGTTTTTCATTCGTGCAGCGTTCAAGTGCTTCACGTTTACTGGTTAATTTGCACTATGAGGCGTCCCAGCGATCCTACGACAATTTGTCATATATACATATACATGTGTTCAGTACAATGAAATTCTTTCTTCGCATATCCCAGCTGGTGTTGGAAGCTGGGGTCAGAGCGCAGGGTCAGCCATCGTACGGCGCCCCTGGAGCAGACAGGGTTAAGGGCCTCGCTCAAGGACCCAACAGTGGCTGCATATAGCAAACGCTTAGTCAAAACGTCCAGTTTTGCGGTCAAAACACGAAGGAGAACTTTGGTATTTGAGACAGAACATGAAGCGTCGCACCGTCGCTGGATGTTCTGGGTTTACGTTCAACTATTAATGTAGCTGCGCTGTGTATCGTAGCTTCTATTTATTCTAATATTTCATTTATATTAAGCAATTTATTGACTGACGTGAAATGAGGCTCTTTTCTTTATAAATCCCTGAAATCTGTGATTATAGAAAAACCAGGTCCGTGAAATTAAGCCGATTTTCCCGTAAATTTAGTAGAGCTCTAGTTATATCCCTTTTCAGCCAAATCAACTGAATCACTGAATAGAACCTCGGTGCTATTCAGAGAACCAGCATTCACGGGAACCAGGAGTGCATCATCAACAGAGGGCGCTGTACAACACTCACCAGACGTAAACAGTAGTAAGAAGCTGGTGGGGCGTGAAGATGACCCGACAGTGTTTGTGCTGCTGTTACAGATGTTCGTTTTTCGGTTTGGTGATAAGAACACGTTCTCGCTCCTCTACAGTCTGACACGCCCACGGACGCCATCGTGGTTCGTGCTGGAAGACTTGCTATTCTTCGGTTCAATCTGAGAACAAACGTTCCTGGTTCAGAACCCGTTTGTTTTTGGTGCAGATGTGCCGAACGGTTCAAACTAGAATGGAACCCCGTCCATGTCAGTCGAAAAGGGGTAACAGAGGAAACCTCAGACCAGAGACTGGTACACATGAGCCCACCCAGGCTCCTAAAGTCTGCCTACCTGAGGGAGTAAACTTTTTGTTGTTCTCCAGTGAGGGGAAAGTGAACTGGCGCAGGTCCTCCATGTACGGTAACTGGACGTACTGTAAACACTGGTGGAGGTAAACAAAACAGGGGGTCAGTGAATGTGAGGTGACGCCTTGAGTAAAGGACGGACTGGCATGATCTACGTACCTCATATTTCTGTTTGACGCAGGGAAACGCTGCTCCTACTTGAGGGTTGCTGCGCCGGTCGTAGGCGTAACGGATGATGGCCACCATCTTCAGACTGTCCAGGGCTCGGATCAGAGCAGAGAGAGCGACGGCTGCATGCTGAGCACACCAACGCGAATACAGCGATAAGATCAATCAGAATGAACGGCAACAGCCAATTTTTAAACAACGGTTTGTCCAGAATAATCTGAAATACAGCGATTAAGCTACAATAGCTAACAATTTAGTCGTGTGTGGTCATAACTGAATTAATGTTAGGAGCATACACTAACACACACACACACACACACCTTCAAGTCATCAAACATTCAGCTTTATAGTCTACCGTGAAAAATGTGCCATGTCAGAAAGCACTAAGAACAATCCATGACACAGCAACACACACTCACACACACTTTGGTCGTTTCAGATTCATTCAGTTCAGATTTTGACACTAAAAATGTTTAAAATAATAAATAAACAATAACAGTGCACTCTCTCAAACAGTAGTGGAGTTTTACACTTGCCCACCACTGGGTTTACATCTGAGTGGTTCTCTCAGCTGGCCGGGCATCTCCACAGACAGGATTGCCTACGTCTGACGTAGAGGGGATGATCAAAACCCTGCAGTAGATTTTCACCCTGTCCAGGGTATTCCTACTAATATACGAACAATAATAACGGAGCACATTTAAATATAAATGTAGCATAAATATAGTAAATCTGACTTCATCTAGTAAAATGAAAAGGAATCTGCAGACCAGGAACTTTACTAGCTCATCAGTTTTTTAAGGCACAGGATGCTCTTCCTGATGCAACCCTTCTATACCCATCCAGGCTTAAGACAAGCGTACCTCCCATTAGCCAATCATGTCCATGCGGACGCCTGACCAGCCGACAGCACCTCTGAGATTCAAACCCTTGATCCCTAGATCTCAGCAGTAGTGGGCTAGAGTACGTTTCCGCTGTGCTACCCGAGCGCCCACTAAGTGTGTGGTGCACAGTGTGCAAAATTTGTGGCTCTAAAATAGTTAGTCGTATAGCAGGGTTTTTCAAACCCCCCCAAAAAAGGGTTGCATAAAAAGTACTAATAATTAAATAAACGAATTTTATACAGGCACTTAAAAAAATTAACTTGTGCACGAACGCCCCCTTGTGGAGGCTTTACGTTACACCTAAATACTACACTACATTGGGACATTAATCAAGTAATTTTCGTTTTGTTTTGATTAATTTGAGTGTTTTGCTGTAAAAATTACAGACAAAATGTGGGTCGCTTGAAAAAAAAAGTCCAGGTCAAAACTACAGACGCCAAACATGCATCACATCAAATCAAATCATATAAAAGTTACATACAGTCACATAAAGAATTATACACAGTACAACTGGCAGTGAAATGCTTTTGTGACTGCTCAGCCACATTAGTAATTAAAAATAAACAAAATACATATTTATACAAAAATAGAAATGTTTTAAAATTTTAAAAGTGTAGAAAAAAACAGAAAATTTAAGTTTGAACAAAGAAGAAACGTAAAATATAATAAAAAAGAAAATAGAAGCACTTTAAAGTGTGCAAAAGTGACAAAGTTGTGCAGAAACTGAACATAATACTGAACCTATATTGTGCTATGAGGGTTATGAATAACTGGACTAGTAAACAGAAGGTTGCTGGTTCAAACCTTACAACTGCCAGGTTGCTGCTGTTGGGCCCTTGAGCAAGGCCCTTAACCCTTCATTGCTCAGAATGTATACTGTAACTGTAATGTAAGTCGCTTTGGATAAAAGCATCTGCAAAATGCCAAAAATGTAAATATATATATATATATATATATATATATATAAAACTGTATACACGCATATGCATATATACACATACATACCTATCTATACACACACACACACACACACACACACACACACATACACACACATTTATCTATCTATAATCGATGTGTAAATTAGTCCTGGTTGATAATCTGGTTGAGGGTCTGAATAGCTTGTGGGAAAAAGCTCCTTCTCATCTACATCTGTTTTCTATTTATTGTTGTGATTGTTCTGTTTATTGTATTTATGAGATTGTTTTTAAAGAAGGAAACTAAAATCCTTTTAAACTCACCTCATCATCTCTGGGAGCAAAAACCTTAATGACCTGGTTGCCCATAAATCGATGGCGAGGAATCTGGGCAAAAGAAAGATCAACTTTAGATCAACTTCATTACATACAGTACAGTAGGATCTGCACTAAAGGGCGTCATTGAGGGACAGACAGCGCCATCTAGTGTTACACGACTCACCAGGTCCTGCTTGGCAAATCCCAGCACTGCGAAGCTTTTTCCATCAGACTTGTACTTCATTTGGTCTTGGTCCACCTTGGAGAACGGGACGATGTCACTGCCGTAACGGAAACCTGGTAGTGACAGGGCGGGGGGGGGGGGGGGGGGGGGGGGGGGGGGGTCAGTATTCATTGTCAGTATTGTCAGTATTCATATCCTGCTATTCCAAGAATACTGCTCCAGTAGAACTGCATGGTGTACGTGATAAGAAGTGCGTTAATTGCATAGTATGATGTTTATTATTATTGTAATCGCATTCACAGAGCCTCTGTCGGTGTGATCCTTCTCTACACACAAGATTAAAACTCTTTTCTACTCACAATCCGGCCTCTGAGCTATTTTATTATGAGTTTTTTTGGCCACACAGATAAGTGACGCCGCCACAGCTGAATGTTGCTGTGCATCATCAGCCTCCAGTAAAAACAAAGTCTAGTCTATTTTTTTGTATAGTGCTTTTTACAATGGACATTGTCTCAAAGCCCCTGTTGAGCAGTCGAGGGCGACAGTGGCAAGAAAAACCCCCTTAAAATCACTCAGCAGGGACGTCCATCCTCCTTGGGCGGCCTGGAGAATCATTTAAATGAACAGTGTTTATTTATTCCAAGCTGTACAGTCAGTCCTTGTACCTGCATATAAAGCTGCACCGACGGGTTCGGTATTCCGTTTTCTCACCCTGAATGACGTCCTCTTTCTGCACCTCGGTCTCGTTATCGTCGTTGAGGCAGTACACCGTCTCTCGCTTCACGTCGTCCTTCCGGTGACTCTCGGCGTCCACCACGGACCAGATCTTCTTAATCTTCTCCTCACACACCTTCACATAAACAAACTCATCAGATTCCACTTTGTGTTTCAATCAACAGAACTATTGTGTTTATTAGTACGAAGATCAGCCAAAATATTAAAACCACCCCCCAAAAATCTGCACAGCAATGCGTATTTCATAAAAAAAAATCGATCTGAGTGACCTTGATAAGGGCCGAATCGTTATGGCAGACAGGTATCTCTGATAACTCAAGGGGTTGCCAGGTTGTTGGGTGGCCAAGACTCATTGATGCCAAAAGACCTGGAAGTTATCGGCTCCTGGGGTTCAAATGGACGATAATTTTAACACTAATGATGAACTGAAGGTGCCACAATACAGCGCGTGATACCCTTAAGGCACTGTGTAGTCGCAGGCCAGTAAAAGTGCCCACGTTAAGTGCCCACCCGTCCGCCAAAAGCCCTACAGTTGGCGCACAGGCACAGGAACTCGACACTAAAGCAATTACGGAACGTCGAATCCTTCTGACAAATCCGGTTTTCTCCAAGACTGCATCGATAGCCGGGCACGTGGGCATCGTTTACCTACAGAAGAGATGCCACCAGGATGCGCCGTAGGACGAACATCATCACAACGTAGAAAAGCTGAAAGACCTGCTGGTAACGTCCTGGTACCAGACACACTATACGGCCAAAAGTATTCGGACGCCTGATCGTGAGCTTGTCAGACGTCCTGAGAACAAGAGCCGCTCTTCTGAGAAGCTTCTCACAAGACGTATGTTAGACGCATCGCTGTTGGTCAAGAAAGTCACAGCTGGAGTTCCGGTTCATCCCAGAGATGTTCTGAGCTCAGGGTTCTGTGCAGGATTGGTGGGTGGTGTTAATGTTTTGGCTCATCGTGGTTGTTCTCTCCATTAACTTTAGTTCTCAGTGACAGAACCGATTCACTACTGTGACTACTGGGACTCACGGCTTTGTATCCGACGACGCGGATGGACAGAGAGCTGCCGATGGTCAGCTGACAGGGCCACGCCATGGGTCGCTTCTCGATCCGCTTGAACATGGAAAGCTTCTCTAAAGCGTCGCTGCTCAAAAGAATCGAACACTTAGAGAATCTCAGATATTAAACTATAAATTTATCACAAATTTAATATCATTATTTATTTATTCCCCAATGTAATCAAATCCAATTTCTCTTCTCCGTTCGAGCAGGGCTGAAGGCTCTACCCAGCATACCTGAAGGTGTGAACCTCGTCCAGACCATCTTCCTCATCCATCGACGTCATGACCTGCCGCACCATCTCCAGCCCCTTCTTCTGCTCTCCACTCAGACCTTTCCCTCTCTGTGGGGGACGCCTCGGACCTGCTCCATCTTCTCCTCCGCTACCTTCTTTATCAGCGTCCACAGGAAACGGAAGACTACAGACAAACACGGACGCATTTTACGTCGTCCTACACTCCCGAGAAGAGGGCGTGTCTAAATTCTTAGATCCCTTAAAATGCTCCTACTGAGGCGCCTTAATTCTGAGTGATGATCCGACTGAAAAACGAGGGAGCGTCCGACACTTCGTATTATGAGCTCCAGGTCTGATTAGAATTGCTGATCAGGTAGGTAGAGGGGGCAGGACATTATTATAATTATTATTATTATTATTTTTAACTCTCACAAGAACTGCAGGATGATTCCGGCTCTCTTCAAGTTCCCGACAATGACGTCTAGCTGATCTGCGCAGGCGGGCGTGTTGAGGTCGGTGAGGAGAACGATACTCAGTCTGTCGTACTTCTTCCCCCTAATCAACACATCACACCACCATCAGAGATAATAAATATATACCAGCAGCTCAGTGTGACACGTGGTGCAGATCTTACATGGTTTCCTTCTGCAGAAGATCCATGCACACGACCAGCGCGTCCAGCCCTGGAAGCCATCAAGTCAAAGGATCTATACTGTAATATGTGGGTCATTCCGTCCCCAGGACATTATATATATATAATATAACTTTAAATGCATTTTTAATTGAGCTAAGTGTCCTGCACATTCATCTAATTGCACGTTTAGGAGATATAATTTAAAACATTATCAAAAAATCCCTATAACACTGAAATAACAGTAATGGTTCACGTCCCCGCTCTCTAACACAACACTTTACAGTGAAATATAATATAAGAGTAAAATCAGTCAGAAATGCTTTTATCCTACAGTGTTCGGTGACTCCAGATCACATCGATGTTTTTAATCTTTATTTTCCATCAGAAATGTAGAATAATGAGGTTAAAATCCCCTCAGTCCTGTTACCCTCACATATTCATCCTTCTGATCATAAACGTGTGTAAATATATAAAAATACACATCACATTTAGAACAGAACTGTTCATTATCTGTATCTACTAAAGCTCACGGAAGAACATTAGTAGGTTCTCCCTTTTTTCCTCCTGTACGTTTGACCATACTGTAACTCGGAGAAGATTCGTCTCCATGTTCATTCCTGTTACTCACATTTATTTGTTTATTTTTATTTATATAAAAGAACATTTTGTGATAAATCACTAGACTGTGCCCAGTGTTCTGGTGCTTTAGTATGTTCTCCATGCTGCTATATTTCATGTATTTACTAATTCTAGGTTTAAAACTCCTGTTACTTTCAGTCCTGTTACTCATGTACAGCTCATCTTCAACTTAAAAACTTTGAGGCTTCCCAACCTACCTAAGGTAAGACAGTAAAAATTAGGTACATCTAAAAAAAATAAACTATGATTAAGAACCATATAATAATAAAAGTGTAGGATTTATTATGTACATTATAACAGGAAGGATACAGTCGGCATGCTGACCGCCCGGCTTCAGCTGATGTTCGATCTCCTCCAGCAGCTCGAAGTCAGGCATCATCAAATGCCGGCGTATGAAGATGTTCTGGTACTGATCATCCTGAGCCAGCGGGTTCTTGGTGTCATCCGTACCGAACAGAACCAGACCCAACTCATCTTTGGTTTCAGCGAAGACCTGCATTGTTTACGATGGACAAACTTACATTTCACATGGTGGCAGACCTAAACCTACTCACAGTAAATACAGGACGCAGCCTACCTGCCGCTGGATGAACTTCTGGACGACCTTCTTGGCCTGGTCGAAGGGGGATTCCTCACCAAGGGCCGAGTTGCTCATGGAGAAACCCACGTCCACACAAAGCACCAGAGCTGACTGCAAAAATATATATAAGGGTGCAAATCTTAGTACACTGTCATAAAGCATTACATTTCTCTAATTTACTGGTTCCACTGGTCTGTTTTTGGGGGCTAGGCCTTTCCCAATCATTTAGTGGATGGAATTTGCAGCTCTGACGATGTGTAAAGACAATCAAGGTCAGGAGCTGGGACGATGGTCTTGATCCCTGGGAAAGAGGAATTATTGCATATTGCCTATTGGTGCCTATAAAGCCAAGGACCTTGCATAAGCCTTAATCATGTAAAGTGGTGGATGGCTTTATACACTGATGTAAAAAGTATTTGCCTCCTTCCCAATTTTATTTTCTGCTAATTTGTCACATTTAAATGTTTTAGATCTTTTAACTAATCTTACATAAAACTACGCAAGTAAACACAAAATGCAGCTTGTAAATAATATTTATTTATCATTAGCACCTGCACTTTACACAACCATCATACATATATATGTATAGTTATAGTTATTTTTCACCATCCTTATATAGTTATAGTTACAGCTGTATAGTTATTATTTACACATCTTTATCCTAGTACTGTTATTACTAATTTATACCTAACTAATCTTATTATTATTACTGTTATTATTATAATACATACCCATTTTTATTCATATGCTTATTGTTATTATTGCTATTATGTATATAGTACTATGTACCTAGATTGATTCCATATAAGTAAATAGCTATAGTTATAACTTATATTCATATTAATCATAGATATATGTTACTGATGTTCTCTGTTTTTTTGCAACGCTACTATTTGCACTTCTGGTAGATGCTAATTACATTTCATTGCCTTGTACCTGTACTGAGCAATGACAATAAAGTTGAATCTATCTATCTGTCTATCCACCAATTTATTGAACATAAAGATTTATTCAAAACCTACATCACTCATGTAAAAAAGTAATTATATATCTATTAAATCAACCAGTTAACCAAATTCTACTGCCAGAGTCAGACTAGTCGAATCTAAGCATCACTTAAACAAGACCTGCCTGGTAATGTGAACCAGCACACAATGCCACGTCCCAAAGAGATTCAAATTCGGATGCAAAACAAAAGTCACTAAAATCTACCAGTATGGAAAGGGATGCAAAGGCTTTGGGACTCCATCAAACCACAGTGAGAGCCATTATCCACAAGTCCAGCAGTGAATGGCTCAAGGGACAAAATCAAAATGTAGAGTCAAAGTCCTGACTTCAATCCCATTGAGATGCTGTGGAAAGAGCTTAAACAGGCAATTAATGCTCGAAAACTCTTCAATACAGATCTGGAACATTTAAATGTGACAAATTATTATAAAAAGCAAAAATCTTTACTCTTGTATTTTCATTATTTTTGGATGAACGTCAAATTCTAACTATGACAGCCATCATTCATGTCGTGTATCTTAAAATTGGCTTTAAAAATCGTTTTAATTACCCAACCATAGAAATACCTATATTACCTTTTAATAAAAATATTTGTATATGTAATTATATTCTGTATATACTGGTAGTTCATGTTTTATTCAAGTGTTTATTATATTATTCTATATTGTCTGTCACAAAGTGTCAGCAGCACCGACTCCATTCAAACAAGTCTAAACAAGTTGCTTAAGGCTGCGTTCCAAATCTACAACACTCATACTAACTAGAATGCAAAAATAGTGCACTACTGGCGCTGACGTAATTATTTAGTGCCCAAACGGTAACGGCGGTAGTTAGTGGTTTGGGACGCAGCCCGGGAGCAGTACAGTCAGCCACAAACCAGACGTCTGACAGCACTTTTACGCTGTTTTGTTAACTTTTAACTTAATTTGTGCACAAAGCACATATTAAACCATATCCACAGTGATAATAAAGCCTAATTTATGTGAAATAAAAATATAAATATCTACTTCTTGTCACTTACCTTGGATGCTCGCGCCATCTCGCTAGTTTCACAATGTTATGGGTCCGGACTGAACAAGCACACGAAGTAGTTCCGTGTATTACTACGGAAGACATTCCTGTACAGGTGTGCTGGATGACTGTGTTATTCTTTGTTTCCACTAATTCATTCATTCATTCATCTGTACATGAACCAAAAGACCCATCTATAGTCCAGTGCCAACAGCAGCACCGACAGCAAGACAGAAATATGCTCTTGAACTGGGCTGTACACATTTATTAACACATAGGGCCAATTCTGAACAGCCACATTATCTACTTGCAAGTTTTTGGGTAGTAAGAGGGAACCAGGGCTGTCTACACCCAAACAGACATGAGGAGAACATCCCAAACTCCTCCCAGACAGTGACCAGAGCTTGGGTTCAAACCCAGGTCTCATGGAATTGGCTCATCTTGCTGTTCAACATTTTGTTGCTGTGTGGTCCCATGTTGTTGTGGTCTTTATTAGTTGTGATTTTTCTGTTCCAGTTTACTTTTTAAATGTAGTTAAATGCCAATAAGTGTGAAGTCCTGGCAGACAGTGATCCAAGTTAGGGATCAGATCCTTAGGACCCTGATATTGTCTGTAAATTAAATACATGGTGGTGAGATGAGAAATATTGGCAAAAATCTAGAAATTAATTAAATGTAAGCACTTTCCTTGACTCTTTATACCCAAGAGTTTTTATGTACAACCCCATTTCCCAAGTTGGTAAATTTTGTAATTGTGTTCTGTGTTTAGTAGCAACAGTTTTCTAAAGTACAACCACTGGCAACAATTATGGAATCACCACTCTTGGAAGATGTTCTTTCAATTGTTTAATTTTGTAGAAAAAAAAGAAATCACAGACATGCCACAAAACTATCATTTCTCAAACTGTCAACCCTCTGGCATTAAGAAACAATAAAAAAAGAAACAAATATAATAGTTGTGGTCAGTCACAATTGCTTTTTTTTAGATCAAGTAGAGGAAAAAAATATGGAATCACTCAAATCTGAGGAAAAAATTATGGAATCATTAGAAAACACTGCACCATTATTACTTTGTTGCACCACCTCTGGCTTTTATAATGGTTTAAACTCTCTGAGGCATGGAGTTAACTAATGACAAACAGTATTCTTCATCAATCTGCCTTCAACTGTCTCTTGCTGTTGCCAGATCAGCTTTGCAGGTTGGAACCTTGTCATTGACCATTTTCTTCAATTTCCACCAGAGATTTTCAAATGGATTGAGATCCGGACTATTTGCAGGCCATGCCATTGACATTATATGTTTTATTGAAGGAAAGTTTTCACGTCCTTTGCCCTATGGCAAGATGCATTATCATCTTAAAAAATGAAGTCATCATCACCAAACATCCTTTCAACTGATGGAATAAGAAAAGCGTCCAAAATGTCAATGTGGACTTTGGCATTTATTGAAGACCATCTCCCCTGTGCCTTTACCCGACATGCAGGCCCATATCATCAACAACTGTGGAAATTAACATGTTTTCTTTAGGCAGTTATCTTCATAAATTTCATTGGACAGACACCAAACAAAAGTTCCAGCATCATCACCTTGCCCAATGCAGATTCGCGATTTATCACTGAAGATCACTTTTATCCAGTCACCCACAGTCCACGATTGCTTTTCTTTAGCCTACTTTAACCTTGTTCTTTTCTTTTTAGGTGTTAATGATGGCTTTTGTTTGGCTTTTCTGTATGTAAATCCCATTTCTTTTAGGTGATTTCTTACAGTTCAGTCACAGACATTGACTCCACTTTCCGGCCACTTGTTTCTCATTTGTTTTGTTGTGCATTTTCTGTTTTCAAGACATATTGCTTTAAGTTTTCTATCTTGATGCTTTGATGTCTTACTTGGTCTACCAGTATGCTTCCCTTTTACAACCTTCCCATTTTGTTTGTACTTGGTCCAGATTTTAAACACAGCTTACTGGGAACAACCAACATCTTTTGCGACATTCCACAATGATTTATCTTCTTGAAGGAGTTTTATAATCCTCTCATTTGTTTCAACTGACATATCTTGTGTTGGAACCATGATTCATGACAATCTGCTTTGTGCAACAGCTCTCCGAGGTGTGAGCACTCTTTTTAAACTGAAGAATAATTAGCAAATCTAATCTGCTGCAGATGTTTTGAGTGATTCCATAATTTTTTCCTCAGATTTGAGTGATTCCATATTTTTTTCCTCTACTTGATCTAAAAAAAGCAATTGTGACTGACCACAACTATTATATTTGTTTCTTTTTTTTATTGTTTCTTAATGCCAGAAGGTTGACATTTTGAAAAATGATAGTTTTGTGGCATGTCTGTGATTTATTTTTTTTCTACAAAATTAAACAATTGATAGAACATCTTCCAAGAGTGGTGATTCCATAATTTTTGCCAGTGGTTGTATTCCTGAACCCATGTGGTTATATCATTATAACGTCATGTTTCACACTTTGGTTCCATTCATGACAGGAACGGTAGTTACTCACTACACAAGATTGATCAGTTCAAGTTTAATATCAAACACAGTCATGAACTATTTCGTACCTCCAGTTCACCTCACTTACACGCCTTTGTGCTGTGGGAGGAAACCCACACAGTCACAGGGAGAACCCAGGCCGCCCCACCTGGGGATCGAACCCAGAACCTTCTTGCTGTGAGGCGACAGTGCTACCCACTTAGCCACCGTGCCGCCCCTTAGACTCTATATACCCAAGAGTTATTTATGTACAACCCCCATTACACAAGTTGGTAAATTTTTTAAAATGCAGCGAAAACAAATTATCTGTGATTTGTTAATTTACTTTAACATTTGTTTAACTGAAAGAGAATTGATGTATGGATTTCTCTTTGTGTTTGAGGTTTCATTTGTTGATGTAGCAACAGTTTTCTGAAGTACTCCTGAGCCCATGTGGTTATATTATCCACAACAGCATGACGGTTTCTCAGGCAATGCCATCTGAGGGCTCGGAAGTCATGTTTCTGACTGAGATTTCTCTACATTCCCTGAATCTTGTCAGTTAATTTATTTATTTTATTTATTAGGATTGGGATTTTAATGTCATGTTTTACACTTTGGCTCCATTCATGACAGGACAGTTACTGCTTACACGAGATTCATCAGTTCACAAGTTTAATGTCAATAATCTTCAGTTCACTTCGCTGGCACGTCTTTGTACTGTGGGAGGAAACCGGAGCACCCAGAGGAAACCTACGCAGAAACGGGGCGAACATGCAAACTCCACACAGAAAGGACCCGGACAGCCCTGCCTGGGGATCAAACCCAGGACCTTCTTGCTGTGAGGCAACAGTGCTACCCACCGAGCCACCCTGTCAATTAAATAAGGGTTAAATAAAGTTCCATTCTTTTTTTTATAAATGAGGCTTGTATTTTAGTTTTGATGTTTACAGTTTGTAAATGTTAATAAACTACAGAAGTATTGAAGTTTACTGCTGTGTTACATTAAAAAGGAAGGTAAACAGGTTATTAACAATGTGATGTTTGTTTTGAATTATGAATATTACAAGCAGAATACAAAAATCCTAAGGATCCTAAAATCCTTCTTCTTTATTTTATCCCAAAAACCTGCCAGTTGGTTGATTTACTAATGTTCAATCCGTCCTCACGTCATCTGTACTACCTAGATTTCATTTCTCCACCTCACAAGAACGAGCCAAACTCCAGTGCATAATCAGACCATCGGAGAGGATCACTGGACTTGAGGACAACTCTTCCAGCCACTCTGCTCGGGGAGAAGATTCAAGGTGAGGTTATGATGCCATGTGTTTAAATGCCGCCCTGTCTGGGTTGTGTTCCTGTCCTGGTCCCAAAGTTTCATGGAGAAGTTTCAGACCCACCACCCACAACACAGAGTTTAACACTTGAAGGAATGACTTTTCTCTGTAAACTTGGTCAGTCAGGTTTTAGGTACGTTACTGTTCATACTGACAGGTTATGAGCTGCTCAGGTCATCTGATTCACATGCAGCAGTACCAGTGATACCAGGGCTCAACATGACCTGTATTCCACGCACGACTTCATTCTGCAACAGACGAAACCTAAAACTGAGCCATTTAAGCTGTACACAATAATAATAATAAAGGAAAAATATAAGAGTTTTAATTACGAGTTATGTAAAAGATCCAGCAAGGTTTCAAGTTTATTTCTTTATTTTTTATTTATTTTATGCTATTTGCCATTTTGTGATCACAAAACATTTCTGTCATGTGCTTGTACTTCCATATCGACATCTTGCATATGAACAATTCAATATGTGACACAATAATTGTATAATATAATGAATAATAAAGTTGTTACTGATTCATGTAATAAAACCACATGCGCTGTAATTAACATCATCGATAATAATTCATTGATTTAAACAGCACCTTCAGTACATTAATGTCGCTTTACAGAAATGTTCAAGTTGTGTAATCGAAGATTTTACGATAATATTATTTAAAGAAAAATGCATTGACATCATATGTGCACTTGGAAAATCTGTACAAACAACAGTTTTTTATTTTAATAATAAAAATAATGCCCGAAATATCATATAAGTCTGTAAAAACAATAAACAATATTCCTCACAAGAATCTACACCTTCAAATCCCACTGAATCTTTTCTTTTCTGTCAGTGTACACTTCAACCATCTAGACTTACTGTGTAAAATAAATAGGATGAAAATAAATAGCATAAATACACAAATAAAACAACCACGACGTACAGCACAAGAAAGCAAAATGACTTCCTGATAAAAACGCTTCACAAAATTAAAACGACGCTGACGAGTACAGTCGGAACAAGAAATAAACTGGAAGCTCAAATTAAGTCGTGTATCATAAATTACGCTCGCTAACTACCCCAGCAGTGCTATCGGCTAGTCGGGCGTCTACATCCAGACATGACTGGGTATGTCTGAGGGGAAGGGGGGTGTCCTGCACTGCACCCAGTGATTCAATCTGATAGCCTAGTCGTAGGGAGGTGCACTTGTCAGTGCGCTCTAAGTACTGGTCTGAAGGCCAGATACAAATAGGTTGTGTATACTGTGTATACTGCATTTAGTACATACTGCATACTGTATAATACAATCAGTATATACTGTATACTGCATTTAGTATATACTGCCTACTGTATAATACAATCAGTATATACTGTATACTGCATTTAGTATATACTGCATACTGTATAATACAATCAGTATATACTGTATACTGCATTTAGTATATACTGCCTACTGTATACTGCATTAAGTATATACTGCATACTGTATACTACACACAATATATACTGCATACTGTATACTGCATTTAGTATATACTGTATACTACAATCAGTATATTTTGCATACTGTACTCAGTATATAATGCATACTGCATACTACACTCAGTATATACTGTACACTGCATTTAGTATATACTGCATACTGTATAATACATTCGGTATATACTGCATACTGTATACTACACTCAGTATATACTGCATTTAGTATATACTGCATACTGTATACTACACACAATATATACTGCATACTGTATACTACACACAATATATACTGCATACTGTATACTACACTCAGTATATACTGCATACTGCATTCTGAATACTGGTAATGAGAGTAGTATGCTGTATAGAATCGAGTAACAAAAGCGAACCTTACTACAGGTCCCGCCCACTTCCTTTTTAATGGCATGTCAAAACTGCTCATGTTGCATGATGGGATGCAGCACCCCAAGAAGATCTGGTCTAGTACGTCATCTGGGTATCTTTCAGTAGGCTATTTTGGTGACTCCAGCTCTCACACAGAGGAAGTCTGCACGCTCTCACCCGGCGCTGTCCTCTGCAGACTCCCGGTGAGGGTGTCCGAGTCCAGTAACTCCACAATACTATAGGGAGAGCAGTCCTCCAGGCCCAGCTTCCCACAGGCCCAGCCACAGAACCCTTTCTCCAGGTCCTTCACAGAGAACCACCACTCACTGAACACCCAGGAGACCTGCACCACCGCCGAGTACAGCGCCAGGGACAGCGCCATGGCCATGATGATCACCGGGTAGAAGATGATGAGAAAGGGGCAGATGGTGATCTTGTGCCAGAACGTCCGCTCCTCGTTATAAACCAGGAAGACGTTGTACCAGGTGAGAGTGCCGTAGTAAAACGAGGTGATGAAGGATAGCAGGAAGATGACGGGAGCGCAGGAAAGGCTCCACAGGACCACGTGAGGACCCTCGCCCAGGCCGAAACCACACGAGCGCTTCATTCCTCCCGCCGCCTCGCACTCCGCATCCAGGCGCTCCTTGGACTTGGCCATCTCCCGCAGCTCCTTCTCGGTCAGCGTGACGTGTATGTCCACTATCTGACCTTTCTTCTTGCCACGCGTGATGGTGCCGGTCAGAGTGACGTAGCGGCTGTCTGGAGGAAGGTTCCATCCGCCTGGAAGTGCGTACGATAAACAAGCTGCGTTACACCTGATGTGTGTAATGTTTCAAACACCGTGTCTGTGCAGAAACTGTCGCGTTACCTTCAGACGTCGGGGTGCTGAGAAATTTGGCTCCTTCCTCAGAGCTCCTCTCGATGACCTCCACATCTCCGCTCCGCTCCTCCCCGTCGACCCTCTCGTTGTCCGAGCGATACACGATAATGGACTCCGGCCGAGGCTCCCTCTTCCTGCGCTTCCTGCGAGTGCTCGTCCCACTGCTTCCTTCCTCCGTGGGAGCAGCAGACGTGTCCGAGCGTACGGATGAGGGCTGGGGACTCTCCGATCCGGACTGCTCCACCTGCTCCATCATCCACCCGCGTACCTGTAGACTCTGAGTGCTAATAAGTGAGGGGGGAAGAGGTGAAGCTCAGGCGGTCTGCTCGTCACCCATCAGCATGATGATCCTGAGAAAATAACATCAGCAACAGGAAAGACATTCAGAATCTATAACTGTGTGATCTAAGTGAACTTTGAGGATAACATTACAACATTAAAACCACCTCCTTGTTTCTACACTCACTGTCCATGTTATCAGCTCCACTTACCTTATAGAAGCACTTTGTAGTTCTACAATTACTGACTGTAGTCCATCTGTTTCTCTACATCCTTTGTTACCCCCTTTCACCCTGTTCTTCAATGGTCAGGACCCCCCAGGACCACCACAGAGCAGGTATTATTTAGGTGGTGGATGATTCTCAGCACTGCAGTGACACTGACATGGTGGTGGTGTGTTAGTGTGTGTTGTGCTGGTATGAGTGGATCAGACACAGCAGCGCTGCTGGAGTTTTTAAACACCTCACTGTCACTGCTGGACTGAGAATAGTCCACCAACCAAAAATATCCAGCCAACAGCGCCCCGTGGGCAGCGTCCTGTGACCACTGATGAAGGTCTAGAAGATGAGCGACTCAAACAGCAGCAATAGATGAGCGATCGTCTCTGACTTTACATCTACAAGGTGGACCGACTAGGTAGGAGTGTCTAATAGAGTGGACAGTGAGTGGACACGGTACTTAAAAACTGCAGCAGCGCTGCTGTGTCTGATCCACTCATACCAGCACAACACACACTAACACACCAGCACCATGTCAGTGTCACTGCAGTGCTGAGAATCATCCAGCACCTAAATAATACTTGCTCTGTGGGGGTCCTGACCATTGAAGAACAGGGTGAAAGGGGGTAACAAAGCATGCAGGGAAACAGATGGACTACAGTCAGTAATTGTAGAACTACAAAGTGCTTCTATATGGTAAGTGGAGCTGATAAAACGGACAGTGAGTGTAGAAACAAGGAGGTGGTTTTAATGTTATGGCTGATCGGTGTATAAAATATTTAAACCCTGTCAGGGTTTTTTAAGTGACCCACATTTTGTCCATGATGTTTACTGCGACCCAGGCAACACAAACGATGCATCAAAAACGAAACACAAAACGTAATACGCTTCATTAATAAAAATAGTGAGCGAGCCCAGGTGGCGCAGCGTATATTCTGCTAGCACACCAGCACCAAGATTCTAAACTCCTGGGTTCGAAATTCGGCATTGCCACCGGTCCACTGGGCACCATCTAGCAGGAATAATTGCCAGTGCCAGTAGGGAGGGATGACCGGACTATGTGGGGAGAGTCTTTAAACGCTGTGTAAGGACCCTGATTGGCGGATAGAGGCGCCTGTGCAGAGTGCATTGGAGAAAAAGGGCTCCGTTAAGGGCTGCGCGCGGGACGGAGGAGACAAAAGCAGCAAAAAATTAGGGATCCCCAGCAGCGGAAGACGCTAAATTGGGAGAAAATGGGAGAAAAACACATTTTAAACAAATGGTGGCAATTTGGTCCCACTGTGGTTTACAAGATGTAACAAAAAGCCTTCACAAGGGGGCGCTCGTGTACAGGTTTATTATTTGTTGATTTAATTATTATTATTTTTTTCTCTACTACCCTTTTTTCGGCTCTAGAATGTTTCTCATGCTGGTGGGTGGAAAATTAAAAAAATTTATAACAAAATACATACAAATATGAAACGACATCACTTAAGTTTTATTTTTTTAAATGATGTTTAGTCTGTTCATTAGCCTACAGTTTTAGAAAATTATACAATATATACTATTGTATATTTAACAAAGGTAATTTAATACCACACTAAGACATTTTGCATCCATCAGCATCTTTCAGTAAATGAACAAGGATTCATTAGGATGTCATATAAGATGTATTAGTTTTATTAAAGCTTTTTTTTTTAAAACAAGGTTAATAATCTGGAAATAATCTTATTCAGGATGTTAAATAGAACAATAACAATGTGGCAGCTGATGATCTGTTCTGGGTTGAGTGCAGCAGATTAGAATGGAAGTGATTGAGCCGACACCCTTCTGATGGAGCTGTTAAAGACCCTTTGTCACAACAGACAAGGGGCGTCAGCCAGGACCAGACAAAACTAGGCTAGAAAAGTACACAGGAACATGTTATTTATACATTATAAGAGTTTATACTGAAACAAAATAAGCTGTTATATTTTATAACATGCTTTAATTTAGAATTAAAAACAGCGCTGCATTATGAGGGATCTATTTTCTCTTCCAGCTGATCCCTCCCGGTTAATCACACCCCACCAACCTCTGCTAAATCCCAGCAACATTCACCGAGAGCAAACCCGAAACCAGTCAAAAATACAGAAACAATCCTACCTGCACACGGGCGAGCGATCGACTTCAGTGTCAAGCTGCTAAATCACGTTTATTTTATTGTATTTTAATCGAAATCCGCCATGCAGATGCGCGTCTGCTCCAGCACTACCTTAGCTCCGCCCACAGATCCGAGAGCCTCCGCCCCAGCCAATAGGATAAGCCCGTGTTCCAGACGCGAGTTAGCCACGCCCATTAATTTCCGAACCTCTGTACCTACATATGCAGAAGGTGGATTGGCATCTGTAAATCGCCCCTAGTTGGAGATAATCTGAATGTGAGTGTGTGGATGTGTGTCGCCCTGCATAGCTAGTAAAATACAACATCAAATTCATAACTGTGGGAATTACTGTAATGATGAGATTCGTCTGATGGTCAAATGTAATAAAGCTCATCACTACAGGCAGTGGTGGACTCTACAGAAAAGCTTGTCACATTTCCCCTCAAACAAATGAACAAACAAACAAGTAAACCATTATGTACAAATCATTTTCCCACAAACGTTTCCAGGGATATTTGGAATATCAACACAAATCTGTTATTCGTGACTTCTCTTGAATCTTTCTTGAGTCTCTTGAATGTTTTGGCTGACCATCTTAAATGTACAAATAGACAGACAGACAGATATACAGATATACAGATAGATACACACTAACACACCACCACCATGTCAGTGTCACTGCAGTGCTGAGAATCATCCACCACCTAAATAATACCTGCTCTGTGGTGGTCCTGTGGGGGTCCTGACCATTGAAGAACAGGGTGAAAGGGAGCTAACAAAGCATGTAGAGAAACAGATGGACTACAGTCAGTAATTGTAGAACTACAAAGTGCTTCTATATGGTAAGTGGAGCTGATAAAATGGACAGTGAGTGTAGAAACAAGGAGGTGGTTTCAATGTTATGGCTGATCGGTGTAGATAGATAGATAGATAGATAGATAGATAGATAGATAGATAGATAGATAGATAGATAGATAGATAGATAGATAGGTAGGTAGGTAGGTAGGTAGGTAGGTAGGTAGATAGGTAGGTAGGTAGGTAGGTAGGTAGGTAGGTAGGTAGGTAGGTAGATAGATAGATAGATAGATAGATAGATAGATAGATAGATAGATAGATAGATAGATAGATAGAGATAAAAAGGCAGTATTGTACATTATAGTATATTTACATGTGAAGAAACAGTACACTCAGTGATAGAAATCTGTAAAACTCACGCTATTGTGATAAATATGTTTTGGAAAATTGTTGTCAGTTCACCCAGTCAACCGTTGTTGCAAGAAATGCAACCGGAAATTTCATTAAGCAAAGAGAAAGCTATACGTACATTGTAAGCAGTCAGGATTATGTTTGGGGTTAAATGCTCTGAAGCTCTATAATGCAATAGAAGGAGAAATGTAAACAAGCAAGCTTTCTTCTGTGAATTTCAGATGCTGTTTTTACTAAATAGTTTTACTATACACATGCCTTGATCAAGTAAACAATTCTTTTTAAGTGATGTTTACACATGTTCACCTTATTTGCAATAGTAAGGAGACATTAAGTAAGGAGAAAATATATTTTATTAATAAACCTTAATGATTATTACATTGGTTTCTGTAATAGATCTGATTTTTTGTCAAGTTTTGTCAAGAGTCCACTCACTCAACCTATTCAGTCAATTCCTAACATATGGAATCGGAATATGAGTCGACTCTGTCACTTTTGAACTGTTCGGCGTGATTAGTCAGGGAATTCAAATGTCGACACATTTAAAGTGAGGAATCGATTCTTAGAATCGACTCAGTCAATTCCTAAGTAATGGAATCAAAAGTTGAGTCGACTCTGTAAGTTTTGAACTGTGCGCTTGGGTTAGTCAGGGGCTTTTTCGACGCCTGTCAATTATTTAAGTAATTAATTAGGATTATTTGACGACAGAACTCATTTTTCGTAATAAATTTTGATTTCACATAGAAATTAACACCCTAGTTGGGAATAGTTTGTAAGAAATTGTTAAGAATCTGACCGTTATTTTTTTACCTCAGATTGACCGTTAGATTTTGAATTATTAGCAACCTGCTAGTCGGTAAAATCTTCTGCTCTTGACAGAATGAGTGATGAAAGCGGTTTGGTAAATCTGAACAATTTCTTGTTCCAGTTAGGTGAGATTCTGAACAATATCCAAATAAAAGCAGCATTTATTATTGTACACAACTAATTAATTAATTATAATCTATTTCAACAGCTTTAGAGATTCGAGAATCTATTCAGAAGAAGGACGAGGTGAATCAGCAGGTTCAAAGTGAGCAGCTTGGTCATGTTTTAAAGAATCACTTTTAATGTATTTATTTTATTTATTAGGATTTTAACGTCATGTTTTGCACACAGGTAGTTACTGCTTACACAAGATTCATCAGTTCAAGTTTAAACAATTTTGTATCTCCACTTGCACACGCCTTTGTACTGTGGGAGGAAACCGGAGCACCCGGAGGAAACCCACACAGTCCCACACAGTCACGGGGAGAACATGCAAACTCCACACGTAAAGGACCCGGACCGCTCCACCTGGGAATCGAACCCAGGACCTTCTCCCTGTGCTACACACTGAGCCAACGTGCCACCCAATTACTTTGAAGTAACAGTGTTCCACACACTTTGTTATTTACATTTCTTATTTCAGGCACACTATGTTAAACCACAATGGGCTAAAAAGCTGGTTTTAGCTGGTAGCCATCCTCAGATGTTCAGGCTGAAACAATTCAATTAAGCGTTGCAATTAATGTGCAATTTAGGTTGACAAGTTATTTTACTGGGTAACCATATACATTATTGGCCACTACATAATCGTCCAGTCAGCCACACAGTGCATAAAAGACTACAGGCACAAGTCAAGAGCCTCAGTATATCGTAACATCAAACATCTGAATAGGATTGACCAAACAAATCTGGAAATTCTGGAAAGTCATGTGTCATATACCATATACCATTTAAATAGACCCACACGTGGAAACATTTTTTGTAAAAAACTATAGTTTTAAGTAAATATCAGAATTAATTAGTGGGGTGCTTTGATGACACAGCAGTAAAAGCACACTAGCCCACACTACTCATGATCCAGGTTTGAATCTTAGCTATGCGATCGGCCAGTCTGGTGTCTGCAAGGACGTTATTGGCTATCGTCTGAGGAGGCATGGTGCCAAAACAGCCTAGCCATTGGGAGGTGCACTTGTCAGTGCAGGTCCCAAGCCCAGCTAGAAAACAGTGCGGGGTATGAGGACCAGATCCACCCAGAGAAAAGCCTAAAGAAATGAATAGTTTTTCAATACTTTGAGGTTTATGAATGAATGGAGAACAGGATTCCATCGATGGACGGGTTGAACAACAGCTCAGTACTACAGTCAGTAAATGTGTACCTAAGAAGTGCGTCTTTGTGGTAGATGTACCTTATACAATAGACATGGGGCACCTAATAATGACAGATAAATATATGTTTTGTACAAGTAAATTTAGCCTCAATACATCAGCCCACTATTAATTTTAATCCTGATTAAGTTGCTGATTGAGGTTGTGTTTACAGTTTGCAAAGGCAACATAAAGGAAAAGAAGAACTGCATCGATGAAACTCAGAAGTCCATAAATAAACTAGACGAGGACATTTTGCGAAAACAGAAAACCGTGAAATGCTACAAGGAAAATGTGAAAAGGTGAGCGACAAGCAGTTCTAACATGACTCGACTTGTATGTTTGATCAGGCTATTTAAATACTATGCAAACTATTTACTATTTTCCCCCAACTTTTATCCCCATTCTAATCGTGTCCAATTACCCTGATTGCCCTGATTCGACCCTTTTTTGCCACTGACTGAGGACGCCCCCTCCGGCACGCAATCGGTACGGCCGGCATTTTTCACCCGCGCGAGCCGAGTTCATACACCGAGAGACGCCGCGCACGGAGGGTCACGCCCCCCTCGATGTCATTCCTCGGCCCCGTGCAGGCGCCGTCAGCCGACCAGCAGGGGCCGCGGTCGCACCGGTTATGAGGACCTACGCTCCGACTCCACCCCTAAGCCCCTGAACGACAGCCAAACGTTGTTCATACTTTACCGCTGCGCCACCTGAGCGGCGACTATTTACTTTTAAAGTTATTTTTAAAAAGATTGGATGAGTAACATCCTGAAAAAGTCGTTTCATCTGTAAAGAACAATTTATTTACAAAGACCTTTACTTTCATTTGAGCATTTCTGAAAAAAACAAACATGTTTTAAGTTTATTAACCACCCCAGCAACTGTCCTATACTTCTAATATAGATAGAGTAACATTTACATAGTACAGCGTGGCACGGTGGCTTGGTGGGTAGCACCGTCACCTGTCAACAAGAAGGGACTAGGTTCCATTCCCCTGCTGGTGGGGCGGGGTCCTTTCTGTGTGAAGTTCGCATGTTCTCCCTGTGTCCATGTGGTTTCCACCCACAAGTCCACAGACATGCAGTCAGGACAACTGGAGCTACTAGAATTATAATTATAAATGTGTGTGTGTGTGTGTGTGTGTGGCCTGTGATGGATTGGCAACCTGCCTGGGGTGTTTCCAGCCTTTCGCCCAATAAATCAGATCCACCGTGACCCTGATCAGGATGAGGCGGTGGTAAAACGGACAATCAGTGGATGAATTAGATATTAATGTATGTAACATGCATACATTTCATATAGTACCGGTCAAAACATTTGGACACATCCAGTCACAATCTATTAAACTGAATAAAGGAAAATCAGACAATAAAGGCTCAGCACAGTTGGAACGTCTTTAAGTCTTTCTTGGAGTCTTGTAGTCTTGTTTTGGAGCAGTAGTTCTCAACCTTTACATCATCTGCACATCAGTGGGCCACAACAGTGACCGAAAGCCAGTCTGATGGGCTACACACATGCATTCAACTGTATAACAACTGACCTATAGTATAAAAGTTCAGGCCTTAGTTTTACATTGTTAGGTATAAATCTGTAATATCTTTTGGTGTGCTTCTGACCCCCTTCATAGCTAATAGAGTCCATGTAGTATAAAAATGGCATATCTATTTATTTAGAAATGAAATTAAAAAGCGGCATCCTCTTTAGTCTTCGCGGAACAAGCGATCTCCTGCTCCATTATGAAAAGACGCTGGAAGCTGAGCTTGAGAGGAAGCAGGAAAGCTGCGACCAAGACGTGTAAGATCATTCCAGCCCTAAGCTTCAGTCTCTTTACGTTTTTCTCCCCCTGCCTGAATCTGTGGCTGTGCACATCAACACAAAGGTTCCTGTTGTTCTTTGAAGGAAGATGTTCCAGGACAGAATTGAGAGCTACTGGAAGGTATTTCAGCAGCATAAAGAGGAGTTCTGTCAGAATCCACTGGCCACAAAGCTCCTGAAGATCCAGGCGGAGAACGAAGAGATAGAGAAACGCATCCGAGCCACAGAGGAGCTCATTCATGCAAAAGAGAAAAAGCTGAACGCTTGGAAAGGTAGTTAATCACTCAGAGGTTCGGTTCAGGTGACAAATATTGTTCTGATCTGTAATCTAATGTTTACATGTTTTACAGGTGACTGTAGTAGCTGTGACAGGTAACACATATTTACTGTACTGCTTATGTTTTAGATTTTTTTTATAATTAGGAACATTCTCGCTAGCAGTAAATGTTCCCACAGCGGTCGAATCTCGGCTGAATCGAATGAGGCTGAGAGATCATCTCATCAGGACCCTGAGCCACAGGTTTTAACGATATTTATTCCATTTCCGAGATACTAAGATACTATATGAGCACACCGGTGCAGAGTTTTGGGATGAAGCTGCAGCTCTTACGACGGGTAAATTGTGGCTGTGAAGGGACACACATGTCCAGCAACAATCCTCAAACAGACGGTGGCATTCAAGTGATGATTGATCGGTATTAATAGTGCCAAACTGTACCAAGAATAAATTCCCCACACTATATATTATCATACCTAATTTTCTCGTGTAATATGCAATTTGCTGTAAAATTCAAAATTTGGTCAATTTGCACTATGAGGCGTCCTAGCAAAACGTCCAAGATGTGGAAGAGTGTAAAGCAGCTAGAAACACGACTCGGGTACCTGAGTTCGGAAAACTAACAACCAATCCTGTGGACGCGGGGAGGAAGGGGGTCAAAACACGGACGAGCGACCTTAACGTAATGGAATGAACCCTTTAATGGTCTCACCAAGAAAATAATGATTTCTTTGCATTTCTTAATTTCTTAGGACTATACCAACAACAAACAATTAATATTTGTTTACTAGTGCACACAGTATTATTAATGAGCCTCTACCAAACAGTTGAGATGATCACAAAACGTTTATGGATGATTTTTCAGCTGCTAGCTTCAAGTTGGTCTAACGTATAGGTCAGAAGTTTTAACACGTCAACCGAGGAGTAGATACGACCCAAACAAGATGATTTAAATACAGCTTATTTTTACCTTAGTATTTAGACTCAGTCAGCTCTTTTTATATTACTGTGATTTGTAATGTTCAGGTTACAGAACCAGAGCAGGAAGCTTTTCATATTGATCTGGATAATCAGGCTTTAGAGAATAACGAAGACGACGCAGATGGTAACGATGAGTCAGTCGAACCACACGTGGGTGTATCTGGTAGCACTGTATGGTCAAGGCCAGAAAGAAAATGTGGTAATCGTATAACACGTGTCTGCTTTTATTTACTGCTTACCACTGTTTATTGATACTGCTCTGATTTAATCATGTAAACTGCCACTAGCTTTCTGTTTGACACTTTTCAGAACAAGCAGCAGAAGAGAATGAGCGAGAGGTAACGTCTGAAGTGGTATTCGGTTATGAACGTTTCATGTTCAAGTCCCTACCTAATTCAGAGCCGTGAAAATCAATATGCAATATTAGTCGGCCCTAGCAATCATACAGTAATGAAGTTAGTGTTTGATGCGTGCGTTTACGTATTGAGGCATTTTGTCCCTTTGTGGATCCATAATCAGTGTAAAAGTGTGTTTCTCTACACACGTGATCGTCTCTGTGCTGCACCTCAAAAGAACAAACCAGTAAAGTTTACTGCACCCGATAGTTTGTCTTTGTACAGTTTATTTCTTTCTTTATAAACTCAGTAACCCTAAAGACGCTCGGCTTAGACACCAGCAATCCTACGGCAATTCAGTTAGCAATCGGTTAGACAAAATGTCCAGGATGTAAAAGTAAAGCAGCTAGAAACACGACTCGGGAACTGAGTTTGGAAAACTAACAACAAATTCTGTGGACATGGGGCATCATTCTATTTATTAGTGTAATTTAACGACTGCCATGAAATGCCGTGAAATAAAGCACATGTTCCTGGTAATTTATTAGGGCCCTATTCATCTCTCTAGCAAATTGTATTCTTTTAGTTTTTATGTGCGCACAATAGTTTGAACGTTGTACCATTGCAGGATGAGAATATGAACCCCCTGGGTGGAGCTGAAATCCTGGAGGAGGTGATGGAGGATGGAAGCCAGAAGACTGCAGGAGCTGCTGTTGAGGGCTGTAATGAGGGAGCAGCCAGTCCCACATCGTCCCCTGTCAGAATGCTAGACGTTCCAACATTCGCTTTAAAGTATGGTATCAAAAACACCAAGATTTGGGTTAGAATTCCTAGCCAACAAGTTTTAGATTATATAATACGTATAATAATATAATTATGGGCAAAAATAGTTTTAAAATGTAGGTAAAATAGACTGGCATGTCATGTTGGCATTGCAGTGGTGACAGGACATAATTCTGTGTCCAGATATTAACCTTAACTTCTAAACAACTCCGGTTATACCTGGTTTACAGAGTAAAATTGGAACCATGATTGAAATGTATTTTAGCCTGGTCAGCATCCCATATGGGTCAGTATCCCTGGAAACAAATGGGCGCAACGCAGCGACAGGATGCCAGTTCATCAGTCCCCTCCTTTAAGACCAAACCTGTATGTCGATGCCCGAACGGCCGATAACACCGCCGGGTATTTGAACCGTGGATCCCAGCAGTCATGATTTACCGTCGCGACCCCTTTGTGTTCAGTCGCATTAGAAGTAATATGAACCAAGGGGCGCCCAGGTGGTGCCGCCGGACATTCCGCTAGCACACCAGCGCCGAGATTGTGAACTCATCGGTTCGAAACTTGGCATTGCCACCCGTCGGGCATAATCGGCAGTGCCTGCAGGGCGTGGCTGACCCTGATTATGTGAGCGGGGTCTTTAAGGACCCTGATTGGCGGATAGAGGCGCCTGTGCAGAATACAGCAATATACCCTCCTCACCTGCAGTCAACTGCAATCTTCATCAAATAATAAAGAACCCTAAATGAAACTCGCCGTCTGTGAGACTGATTATCCTGATGCCTGTGTGTAGTAGCAGCCCCAGCACGTCTGCACCCCAGCAAGAGAGGCCAGAAACCCCAGCCTTTGTTTTCTCCATCAACTCCAGACCAGGTATCCCCGCGTTCTCGGGTCTCGGCTGCGGTTTCGACCCGGACCCGAGTCAGCATGAGGTCAGAGAAAACCACTATAAAGATAATCTATCGTATAGAGTCGTATAAACCTGCAGCAATCATAATACTGCATCCGTTTTATGTTTTTAAGGAGTCACCTTTTAATTTTACAAGCTCCTACTTTAGCAACAAGGTACGTTTGTGTATTATACATTAATAATATTAATCAGTACTGTGATATTAATATTAAAAACAGTACATACAGTATATAGTACCTGTTTAATCGTTTGAAAGGCAGTTTTGTCATGTTATAATATTTATGTTTGCATTTCATACACTTTCCTTTAATTAAATAGTTTCCTTTTGTTAATCACGTCCTTTTAAACAACATTCTTTGTCTTCTTAACTGCAGAAGTCACCAGAACCGAAGCTGCCAGGTGAGTTAAAGCTTCGACCATGACACGGTACATTCGGTTATTTGGTTTTTTGACACAAATCTTTGTTAATAAATAGGGCTGGCTCGATACCACTTTCTCTATGTCCGATACTGATACCGATACTGCAAACTGAGTATGTGCCGATACCGATACCAATCCGATACCGTCATTTCTCCTCTCGAACAGCAAAGCGGTAATAATACATTTCTCAATGCACCATGGGTAAACTAGCTATCTAAATAACGATGCTCGGACTGTGTAACAAATATTCTAAAGGAATAAATACAGAAGCTACAACATCACACTCATACACACCTGCTGTTTTTATTTTCACTTTTACACTCACAACATTTAGGAGCATTTTTGGCTTGTTTAGCAGCAACGTACAAACATTTAAAATAAAATGTAAAGTAAAACTTGCGGAAAGATGCGGATGTCAATCAGACGCGATGGACCAATTAGAATTGACGCAGAGTTAATTCTAAGTTCTGTCACGTTTTTAGATGATTAAAAACCAAAGCGCACTTATTTAAAAAAAAACCTGCTGGATTTTGAGGACGTCTGTGGCTGAACGTGAAACGGTGCAGTTTGTTTTATTTTATAAAACGGATAGTTCCGCTCCTAACATCTGATTGGCTGAGCCGCGTTGGAAGCCGTTGTAAGATCCCAGATAAACGCACACCTATGACCACCTCACATCATTCCATATTAATACGCCACTGAATAGAAAGAGTGAATGTTATGTTCGCCCTCATGTTGCCTAGCAACACTGTCGCGGAAGAACGCTTTTTGTAAGTGTTTTTGTAAATAAAAACATTTATAAATTGAACATTGTTGTATTTTATTATATTTTATGTTGACCGCCGTTTTATAAACGCAATAAGCCACTCGAGACCGTGCGTTACTGCTATGATTTTATCACGGGGAAAGACGTTTTAGACAAAACAACCTTCTCGTGATAAAATCATAGCAGTAACGCACGCTCTCTCACGGCTTATTGCTTTAGTATAACACTAATGGATCAATGGTTGAGGATGTGAGATCCAAGCCGGGACCAGATCGGTTTTCTTTATCTCAGGTGAGCGAGTTATCGTTTATAAAGCATTTTTACTGTGTTTAAACAGCGTTTTTAGTTGTGGCTTAGTGTATTTTAATTTCTGAATGGCCTTATTTACATTAAGCAACACTATCGGATCGGATTACACGTTTTTTTCCTTCCGATATCGGACCGATAGAGAGTGTACAGAGTATCGGATGGGTTCCAGTCCTATTAATAATATTGGAAAATACTTCCAAAAGGTTTTGGAAATTGTCTTATTCCCCTTTTTCCTTTGGGTGCAATAAAATGATCTTCTGTTTCAGCTTTTGTGAGCAGCTCCTTAGTTTAAAACATAATTGCAGCACCTCTACCTGCTTGTGTTATTAGGAGAAACTAATACGTGACTTTCTTCTTACCGTTGCAGGATTTCTGTTCGATGGCTCCGAGTGTCGTACAGAGGAAGATTTTTCCTTTAACTTCGAGAGTCCTCGGTCCAGCTCGTCCACACAAGAGGCTGGGGGGACGGGAGACTCCTTTTCCTTCCCCTTCAGCTTCGGTAAATTTTAGCTTCAGTGTGTGTTTAGTGTTGGTGAGCCGTTAATGCTCTAGTTTAATGGTATTTTCGTATTGTAAAGATTTATTATCAGTTAGAATGTTTACAGTTACTGCTTCACTTTTCTCTTTAAGATGCACATTTAGATTTAAACTAATGTTAAAGAGTAGCGTTATGCTAAAAGTGGGACACTCCTGGTCATTTCTTCTCTCGGTTTCGTCCCAATCTAGTCGTATCCAATTCCCAGTCCTGACCGAGGAGGGTCGTGACTGACACACGCCCCCCCCTCCGACACACGTGCAGCACCGACCGCTTCTTCTCACCTGCACTAATCGGGTCTTGCACTGATCTCCATTATCCCTCATAGATCAGCCAGCAGAGGGCGTAACTGCAGCAGTTATAAGGAACCTCCTCCTCCTCTGGCACGCCCTTCCTCACAGGTTCCAGATGTCAGCACCGCTGTACTAGCGTGTTTTACCGCCGCACCACACAGGCGCCCCCTGGCGCATTTACATGCTTTTATCCAAAGCGACTTACAGTTGTGACAGGGCCCAACAGTGACAACCTGGCAGTGGTAGGGCTTGAACCAGCGACCTTCTGATTACTAGTGCAGTCCCTTAACCGCTAGGCTACAACAATACAACGTGGGACCAGGACCAGGAGTCTCCAAACTTTTGCTTATTACTGTGGTTTAAAGTAATAAATGTTATACTTTGTTTTGTAGCTTTTAGGTTAGTTATATAAATAATCCACAATAGCAGGACATTATTAACCTTTAATACGAGGAGTTATATTAGCTTTATAACATTCATATAACATTGAATTGACATGAAAATACACATAGTAATAAACTGATAGACAAACTACCTGTTCAAATGTGCTTCAAATGGTTTCTCAACTGTAATGAGTACATTTATAGTTAATATATACATTCAATATATTTAATCGGTATATTATAGCATATCGACTATGGATTAGCAAAATTGATCACAACACGTATAGTGTAGATACAGTAGCACTCATGATGATTAAGATATCAAGCGGGACGACGACTACGCTGCTGATATTACATTAGCACTTATAAGAAGCTCACAATGTAAATGTTCACTCAGTGTCCCAGTGCAAAACTATATATGTAAATATACCAGTGTGGAAGGCAGTGGGAGCAACTGGTGCATCTCAAGTCCTGAACACCGAGGGTCTGTGTGAGAACCTAGTGACCCACCCTGCTCCCCTTAGTAGTGAGGATTCTAATCAGACCTGGAGCTCATAATCAGATTATTTAGACGCTCTACTTATACAGAGACAACGTCTCCCTCCGTGTACCGAAAACGCTTAAATTCTCCCTGACGCCCCAATTTACAAATAAACAACACGTGTATAATTACGCCTTCATACAGATTACACATCAGTAAGAATTGATTTACATTATAAAGTGAAAGGAACTCCGTTGGTTGCTCCGCATTATATCCGTCCGCCACGTTTGTAGTTTTTGTGAGGGAAGTCGTGCCGCACCGAACGCTGGGATCGATCTTCAGCGCTGAGGAGGCGTCGGACGCTCCCTCGTCATTCGGTCGGATCATCACTCGGAATTAAGGCGCCTCAGTAGGAGCATTTTAAGGGAGCTAAGGATTTAGACACGCCCTCTTCTCTTCTCGGGAGTGTAGGACGATGTAAAATGCTAGGTGTTCACACAGACCCTATACGCTCGTGTCTAGTAAAGGTATCAGTGCTGAAACACAGTCCATGATAGTCTTGGGCGTCACGTTGTCAAACTCACATGCTAAAGTCATCCATTTCAAACTCACTTATATATTATTTATAATAAATATGTGAGCACTGACATCAGTGAGGTTTTCCTACATTTCTGAGTATTTTGTTTTGCTCACTGTGTGATTATACCGTCACGTCGTACAGTAAGTGTATCTGTTGGATAAAATGTATTAGAATTTTATCTAACATCAGCAGCACATGGTAATACTTTGGTGTGCAGTTAAGATATACTGTGTTTTGTAAGCCTCTTGTTCCAGGCTACATCTGTTGTCGGCTTTAGATCTTAGAGTAATTTTACTTTTGCAAATGTGTAGTCAAGTTACAGACAGTAGTTTCACTCTCTGCTCCGTCTATAGAGCACTGAAGTCGCGTCGTCATTTTGTAGGCCACGTCACGTTGTTACGCCCATATTTGGTAACCCGGGTCTAAGAGAAATTTTGAACGGGAGATATGAACGGAGATTTCGTAAATCGCCTCTCTCGCATCCTGTAGTCATAAAAAATGTTCCGGAGCTGTTAGGTTTTGTTTTATGGAGATTCTTCTGTCTATTATCGCCGGATCCTCTGAATTATGGAGTCGTTAAAGAGTCAAAATATGAATATTGCTGCATGTAAGCTAACGCTACTGCGCACCGAATTGACGTCACTAAACTGGAAGCCTCTTCATTTTTTCTTTTTTTTCGCAGCGCGATTCACCGGCGTAACAGCGCCGTGATATTCACACGTTTTGGTTGATATTTTTGGTAGGTAGCTACATTAAAGTACAAAGCGAGGACGGTCGGGTGTCACGCCTTCGGTCGTACTCAACAAAAGCGAGCCGCTCGTTCCGTCGATTCTATCGGTGTAGTTCAGTGACGTCTAATTAATGCGCAGTAGCGTTAGCTTTCTTGTAGCGTCATTAGTATTACGACCCTTTAAAAACCTCGTAATTCAGAGGATCCGGTGATGTACAGGAGAAAAACGTACACGGGACGAAACGTACAGGGTTCTGAACGTGTTTATTCAGCACAGGACGCGTTAGAGACGATTTTTTGAAAACCACGTTCATTTTTCCCCATAGGAGATCTGACTAATGCTGCCTTCAAGTCGTGTCGGAAATATCGTATTTACGAGATGAGGGCACATGAACGGCAACTCAATGTCGTATTTACCCAGTGGGAAACTCGGATTTTTCGATGAGCCCCGAGTTTCCGATGTGGGGGCGTGTCATTAACAAAACGTCATGGCGACTGCCGGTATGGATGCTGCCCCTACAGTAAACGCTAAAAGTTTTGAGCTTATTAGTGGTAGATTTGCATGTTAAATGTAAAATTCAAGCTTGTATACAAGTTTTGTACACAACGTGCACTTGTTCTGATGAAGAATAGCAACAAAGCTGATCAGAAGAACCCAAAAAGTGTTGCCTCATGAGCAGATATTTTGTGCACAGATATTTTTGTGTTGTTTACGTACATTCATCCAAAATAGAGTTCCTGTTTTTGATTATACAAAAATAAAAGCATAAACGAAAGGAGTTTTGTCACGGCGTCCATTTTTACCCGACCAAAAACCACTTGAACGCACATCATGTCGTAATTACGACCTCCGAACTCGTAAGTAGGAACTTCCGAGGAGGACTTGAAGGCAGCATTAGACCCGGGTCTCCAAATATGGGCATAACGAGGACTACAGAATGACGCACGACTTCAGCGGTCTATTAAAAGGCTTTAAGTGTCGTAATAACTGTAGTTTATACACAATCTAGTTCTACTCTACATTTGATATGAGATTGAAAGATGAGAATGATTTAATATTTGGCAATACGTAGATACATGTTTATGTTTTACTTTGTACCAACAGGGATCTTTTTTGCTGCTACATCTGCTGTCGGCTTTATAGTTTGGACTGTTGGTCCCATTTTAAAATATTTGGTGGGTTGTGCACTGTTTTTATGTGTACAGTATATGAAGTAGTTTATATATATGGGTACGTTTGGCAGTGCAGTTCATATATTTGCTAGTTCATGGATTGCTTTACATTTCAGACATTGTTTGGCAGTGTGTAGTAATACTTTAAGGCTGAGTTTGGTTATTTTACACTTTTAGGGTGCATTCACATGGGCTGCTGCTGTGCCATTATTTCATATGGAGTGTGACAGCCCTGTAAGTTCACCTGATTGAACTTTGACCCAGTTTGCTGACCTTTTCAAAGCTCCTCCAATGAGACGAACTGTTTGATACGAGGCGGTAAAAGCGACTCAGGCTTACTGTAGTAAAACAGCGAGTGAGGAATGTGATTAGTGGAGGAACTTATGAGCAGTAATAATGAAGAGAAGTTTAGTGCTCCTGTCTCCTTCTTTTACTACATTAAACCACGTTAAGCTTTATTCTGAACCAGAAGCGTTTTAGACTCTGGGAGAAGCTGATTCTGATTCTCACCATTTCTCAGAAGCTGGAGCTGTAACACAAGTTTAAAAGTGAAACAGGGAGGAGAATCCAGATAAACACAGATACACGTGGAGCTGTAACCCTGGATCTGCACCTTATTCGTCTCATATTCACACTTTGATGAGGTTTTACCGAAGCTAAGTACAAAACACTTCTCATGTGAATGCGCCCTAAGTTAAGCGTGTAAATATACGTGTTAGGCAGCGTGTTGTTGCTGCTTTGGATAAAGTCTCGTAACCCGAGCATGAAACGTGAAGGTGAGGAAGGTGGCGGAGTCGTAAACACAGACCGCCGTCATGATTCGCTGGTGTACAGTAGAACGTACAGAAGGGTTTAAATCCCAGTGTCTATGCTGAGGGAGCGGCGTGTCACGTGTTCAACCTCTCCTGTGACGTACTGGTCCAAGGGCGTCTGGTATTTGGCCAGCATCTTATGCAGCAGTCGCAGATTCAGCCACCACTGCTCCTTAGCCATCCTGTGCCTGCATTAACAAATGGCAGACATTATACACCGATCATCCATGTTATCAGCTCCACTTACCATATAGAAGCACTTTGTAGTTCTACAATTACTGACTGTAGTCCATCTGTTTCTCTACATGCTTTGTTACCCCCCTTTCATGCTGTTCTTCAATGGTCAGGACCCCCAGAGTGTGTGTTGTGCTGGTATGAGTGGATCAGACACAGCAGTGCTGCTGGAGTGTTTAAACACCTCACTGTCACTGCTGGACTGAGAATAGTCCACCAACCAAAAACATCCAGCCGACAGCGCCCCGTGGGCAGCGTCCTGTGACCACCGATGAAGGTCTAGAAGATGAGCGACTCAAACGGCAGCAATAGATGAGCGATCGTCTCTGACTTTACATCTACAAGGTGGACCGACTAGGTAGGAGTGTCTAATAGAGTGGACAGTGAGTGGACACGGTGTTTAAAAACTCCAGCAGCGCTGCTGTGTCTGATCCACTCGTACCAGCACAACACACACTAACACACCACCACCATGTCAGTGTCACTGCAGTGCTGAGAATCATCCACCACCTAAATAATACCTGCTCTGTGGGGGTCCTGACCATTGAAGAACAGCATGAAAGGGGGTAACAAAGCATGTAGAGAAACAGATGGACTACAGTCAGTAATTGTAGAACTACAAAGTGCTTCTATATGGTAAGTGGAGCTATATATATATATATATAGCAGAAAAGCTCAGAGACACTCACTCGAAGTCCGTCTCAGGCTTCAGCTCGGTCACAGGGCTGAACGTGACTCCCTTCTTGACCAGACCCACCACACACACCGTGTCCGGGGAGTTAGCGAACACACGACCTGCTCAAAACACGACATTTGTAGCATCGTACTGGTCTTACAAACACACGGGGCCACATTAGTAGTGTGGGAGGAAACCGGAGCACCCGGAGGAAACCCACACAGACACAAAGAGAACATGCAAACTCTACACAGAAAAGAGGCGACAGTGCTAAAATAAAATCATTCCCCTCGTCCTTCGTCGTACCTTGTCTGTAAGCGTCGGTCATCTTCTCGGTCAGCCACTGCACAGCCTTTACACCCAACTTAGTGCCGAAATTTCTGTCAAAAGGTGACGGTGCGCCTCCCTGTAAAACCCCAAAAAATATAAACAAACCAATGACATCTAGGATTAAGTGTAAAATACATCCGTCTGGCTAAAACACACTTTATTACTTAATAATGTGAATATAAACGGGGTGTGTGTGAGAACCCGGTGACCCGCCCTGCTCCCCTATACCTACCTGATCAGCTCCTCAGTAGAGAGGATTCTAATCAGACCTGGAGCTCATTATCAGATTATTTAGACGCCGGCTAACGTCTCCCTCCGTGTACCATAAACGCTTAAACGCATAAACCCACACTCGTATACTTACACCTTTATACAGATTACACATCAATGAGAATTTATTTACACTATAATTTCAAAAGAACTCCGTTGGTTGCTCCGCATTACATTCGTAGTTCTTTGTGAGGAAAGTCGTGCCGCACCGAACGCTGGGATCGATCCTCAGCGCCGAGGAGGCGTCGGACGCTCCCTCGTCATTCGGTCGGATCATCACTCAGGATTAAGGCGCATTTTAAGGGAACTGAGGATTTAGACACGCCCTCTTCTCGGGAGTGTAGGACGATGGGAAATGTGTGTGTGTAGAGAGAGAGCTGGGGTTACACACAGACCCCGTATGGACAAAAGTATTGGGACACGCCTGTTAATCATGTCAGCTCTCGTACGCTTCGGTATTTTCAGTTCCGAGTGTTAACAATGGAACGTTCTGGTTTTATCAGCGTTTAAGCTTTCAGCTCGTGTCATGAAGCAGTTTAATTAAAGTAAACAAGTCATTCAATGAGACGCGTAGCTATTTTAGGCTCAGGTATGGCTTGAACAGATTGTTTGTGCACCGGTGTCTGTCGCAGGGCCGCGTAGCTGTTATTTATAGCTACTGTTAAAAATATCTCGAGAGTGAGATTCCAGACGCGTGCCTGCGCCCGTGCCCACGTACACCGGCGATGCCGCGCGACTCTAGAATAGTGCGGGGAGGGTGAACGCTCCTGTAGGTGTGATGTGTAGGTGTACCTGCTGTAGATGCCCCAGCACGTTGACCCTGCAGTCGAACACTCCTTTTCCTTCAGCGGAGTACAGCTTATAGATGAAGTCGGTGCTGTAGTGCGGGTGGCATTTTTCATTCCTGTGTCAAGAGCAGTTAAAAGTCCGAGAGTCACGTTCACTGAAGCATGGAACATCTAGATCACTTCGTCCAAGATTTTTTACATGACCCAGGCAACACAAACGATGCATCTTACCCTCTCTCTCTGTACAATCTGGTCCTACTGTGATTTACAAGATGTAACATAAAGCCTCCACAAGGGGGCATTTGCATACACGTTTATTTAATTATTATTATTATTCTCTGTGACCCTTTTTTCAGCTTTGAAATGCCCCCTTGGACATTGAGCAATTACATTTATGCAGATGCCTGACTGGCTGGTAGCACTGTTGAGATTTGAACCCTGACCCCCCACGTCTCAGCTGTAGTGTGCTAGATCACTTGACTCCTACGCCTTCCAAGTTGTGCTATAGGCTTGTTTTTTTTAATGCATCAGCCCTCCTAATTTGGTCATATCTAATTCCCTGATCCCTCTACTAATGCAGACCTCCACTCCTGACCCTTGGGCCGTAACGTGTGCAGTACCGACCGCTTCTTTTCACCTGCACCTGGCAGGTTCATACGGAGATCCGTATCGTGCACGGAGAGTCACACGACGATCTCCGTCTCTGTGCAGCGCCCTCGATCAGCCAGCAGAGGTCGTAACTGCAGCACTTATGAGAAATCCCCTCCAGTAATTACTCCCTTAAAAGAGCCGATCATTGTCCGTATACGCGCCCTACTGGCTGTTAACAGAGCTGGGGTTAGAACTCGGTTGGAAGTACATTATTGGGTTGGTGGACCATTTTCCAAACATCAGTGACAACTGCTTACGTGCATTTTATTTATAAACATTGTTTATACTATCCGTTATAGTGTACCAGGGTTTTTCAAACTCTTTTTTAAGCGACCCACATTTTGTCCATAATTTTTACAGAGACCCGGGCAACACAAAACACAAAACAAGATAAACTAACTAAAAATCGTGGCAATCTGGTCTTACTGCGGTTTACAAGATGTAACGTAAAGCTCCACAAGGGGGGGCGCTCGTGTACAAGTTAATTTCAAGTTTGTACCCGCTATTTATTATTTCTTTCCTCTGTGGCCCATTTTTTTGACTCGTGACCCTCAAGTGGTGTAAAACGCTGCGTTATACGACACTATTTAATGACCTTCGTTGGTCTGAAGTGCGTCGTGGTCAGTTTTTGATCACATGACTAAACAGACTTGATATTTTGGTGGAAGGATCAAGCTTAACCGTGCTGCTGCACTCAGTACAGACATACCAGCGGAACACTAACGTGTTACTGTCAGTGTTGGAGCTGTACTGGGAACCAGAGCCTGCGGTGGTCACCGTCCATCCAGGTGTGGGGTAGAGGGAAAATGGTACACTGATAAAAATGCACCTATTTAGTAGGTGCACCTTATAAAGCTGGTCAATACGCATGACCGAGTTGTAGCCAGGACCCAGGCAAGTTATATAATATGTTATTTTTGTATGTAAAGCGACCTTGGGTTTTGTGAAAGGCGCTATATAAGTGTAACTTATTATTATTATTATTATATATTAACATAAAAACATTGTGATGGGAGAGTCTCTCCAGGGATCACACAGGAAGCACCGTCCTGGTCTAAATGCTGCTTTGATTCATTTATGACCCCAGTGTTGCTGATTAAGCTGGAGAGGATCTGGGGGTCTGTAGATTACGTTCAGGTTTAGACATAAAACAGATCATACCTGAGAACCAGACCTCTCTGGATGTCCTTCTTCATCTTCTCTGTGAGATGCTCAACATTCGCCTGGGAACAGAAGTCACGGTGAGAGGAGCAGAACATGAAGGGCATCATTTATATTGGGACAGCGGTGGTTTACTGGGTAGAGCTGCCACTGAGCTCTGGGCTCCAAAGAAACTGGGATACGTGGAGAAGCATTGTACAATAAGTAATAAAACAAAGGTGTTTCACCTTCACAAGTCTTCAGTAACAAGAGCTCAAATCAGAAAACATTGGGACGGTATGGATAATGCAAATAAAATAAAAACACAGAGTTCCTTACATTGACTTTGACTTTTATTTGATGTCAGACAGGATGAAGCTGAGATATTTCATATTTTATCTGCTCAGCTTCATTTCATTCATTAATAAACATCCATTCCTGCATTTCAGGCCTGCAACACATTCCAAATAAAGTTGGGACGGGGGCAAAAAAACTAAATAATGATGTGATGATGTGAACAGGTGACTGTAATCATGGTTTGGTACAAAAGCAGCACCAGGAAAGACTGAGAGTCTCTGATGAGTAAAGATGATCAGAGGATCCAGTTTGTCCACAAATGTGTGAGAAAATCATCAAAATGCTTAAAAACGACGCTCCTCAAAGAAAGATTGGAAGGGATTTGCATGTTCTCCCTCTACAGTGCAGAATATCGTTAAACCATTCAAGAAATATGGAGGAATTTCAGTGCATAGAGGACAAGAGCGCGAGCATCAATTCCAGGAACGTATTACATTTTTTAAAACATTACAAAGGCGTGGCTGTGGAAGAGGAGAGTACGGGTGCTGGACCGGCCTGCCTGCAGTCCTGACCTGTCCCCCCGATTGAGGACGTGAGGAGACGTTTTGAACCCCGAACTGTTTCACGTCTTAAGACGGAACAAAATAACGGAAACACGTCATCGCTCTGCGTCCTCGGTGCCGAAACGTCTTTTAAGTGTCGCGAAAAGGAACGGCGACGTTACAAAGCGGTAAATGCTTTACCGTCCCAACTGTTTTGGATTGTGTTGCAGGGCTGAAATGCAGGAATGGATGTTTATTAATAAATGAAATGAAGTCGAGCAGGCAAATATCTCGGGTTCATCCTGTCTGACATCAAATAAAAGTCAAAGGAAATGAGAGTCCATACCGTCCCAACTTTTTCTGACCACCTCTGCCCTTCTGCACTGACCTTTACCGCTCCTCCTGCTGTTATATTACAATATTACCCAGATACCTGGTCTTCACGTCACCTTTAGATCATGGATGTTAAACGAATCCTCAAAAATGTACGCAGCATCAGCTCCGACCGCGATGCCGGTCGTGGTTGCCAGGTAGCCACAGTATCCCCCCATGGTCTCCACCACAAACACCCTCCTCTTCGTCCCCGTGGCCGACTGCTTGATCTTATCGCAGCTCTGATGAAACAGAAAAAGCGCACACACACACACACACACACACACACACGTCCAGTTACTCAGAGGTACGGTGGGGCGACTGTGTACAGGTTTGGGGTGAGAACAAAGCCGTCACCTCCATGGCTGCGTTAACCGCCGTGTCGGCCCCCAGGCTGAACTCGGTGCCGGGGACGTTGTTGCTGATGGTGGCGGGAATGACGCACATGGGGATGCACAGCTCGTCGTAACGTCCCCGGGCATCCAACAGCTCCAGTATTCCTTCATAGGCCTGATAATAAAACACAGCTCGGGTTTATTAGCTATATGGATTAATATAGAAGGAAAGAAAACGAACCAACCACAGAAATATTCCTACTTACCTCAAAGCCCCCGATTACCAGCAGTGAGTGGATGTTGTACTTGTTTAGATTTTCAACCAGCTTCTCCATGCAGGATTTGGGTAAAGTTCTGAAATTATAAACATCAAAATACATTCTTTACCACACAACGGTGGGGACGTTAAACTGAATAAAACTGAACTCAAACTAAGACACACATTTGCACCACCATATCCAAGCCTACATATTCCTCTTAATATTTTCATTCTTATATTTATACCTACATGTGTATATCGGTTATAATATAATTTATTATTATCTATATATTACTATTATTATACTCATTCATACCAATATCTGATGTTATATTCTTTTATATGATACATTTAACATGAGACATTGGTATGAATGAGTATAATTATAGTAATATATAGATAATAATAACATAAATTATAACCGATATATACATGTAGGTATAAATATAAGAATATAAAGCGAATATAAAGCGAAGCTAGTGTGTGTAGAAGCAGTCTGCATGCCGAGGTGCTCGGTTTTATACACCTGTGGCCATGGGAGTGATCGGAACACCTGAATTCAATCATTTGGACGGGGGAGTGAATACTTTTTTGCAATATAGTGTACATATGTTTACGTTACATTTACATTTTCAGCATTTAGCAGACACTTCGACTTAAAGTTGTGGCTGTACACGATATAAGCAATTGGGGGGGTTAAGGGCCTTGCTCAAGCGCCCAACAGTGGCAACCTGGCAGTGGTGGGGCTTAAACCGGCAACCTACTGATTACTAATCCAGTACCTTAACCAATACAACGTTATATGGATGAATAGATTCACTACTGCTCATATTATTATGTCAGATGCATAATTTGCGCGTAATGTGTTATTGACCTACCGCTTAGTCCCCAGGACTGACCCCCCTTGGCCTGTCCATCCAGCCACACTGCTCCAAAATACTTCTTCAACCTTAACAGGACAGAAAAACTGTATCAGATCTACCGTACTGCTGCAGCTCTCAGGGGTAAGACTGGAACCCAGTTTTATTGAATTAGAAGGGTTAGCCACATGCTTTTGGCCAGACTGTGCACATCATGAACAGGGAACCAGTCCACTTGAGGGCATAAACCATTATTTAATATTAGCCAGCTCTTCCTGTAGATCTTCAGGCTGGTGCCCGTATTTAAAATAATCATTACATGTTAATCACTTAAAATCAGAACAGCCCTCACCTCTCCATTGGCGAGACCCTCGAATCCGTTGTTGATGGTGTAGACTCGGTGACCGGCAGCCAGCGCCACTCTGACTGCAGACCTGACTGCTGCGTTCATACCAGCTGCTGGAGCGCCAACGTTCAGGACGGCCAGAGAGAAGTTGCTCTGCAGAAAAAAATATGAGGTTACCGATCTATAATCCATCCATCCATCCACCCATCCACTCATCCACCCACCCGTCCACTCATCCATCCATCCATCCATCCACCCGTCCATCCATCCATCCACTCATCCATCCACCCGTCCATCCATCCATCCACTCATCCATCCACCCGTCCATCCACCCATCCATCCACCCACCCGTCCATCTATCCATCCATCCACCCATCCACTCATCCACCCACCCGTCCATCTATCCATCCATCCACCCATCCACTCATCCACCCACCCGTCCATCCACCCATCCATCCACTCATCCACCCACCCGTCCATCTATCCATCCATCCATCCACCCACCCGTCCATCTATCCATCCATCCACCCATCCGTCCATCTATCCATCCATCCACTCATCCATCCATCCATCCATCCACTCATCCATCCATCCATCCACTCATCCATCCACCCGTCCATCCACCCATCCATCCATCCACTCATCCACCCACCCGTCCATCTATCCATCCACTCATCCATCCACCCGTCCATCCACTCATCCATCCACCCGTCCATCCACTCATCCACCCATCCGTCCATCTATCCATCCACTCATCCATCCATCCACCCACTCATCCACCCATCCATCCACTCATCCATCCATCCACCCACTCATCCATCCATCCACCCACCCGTCCATCTATCCATCCACTCATCCATCCACCCACCCGTCCATCTATCCATCCACTCACCCATCCATCCACTCATCCACCCACCCGTCCATCTATCCATCCACTCATCTATCCATCCACCCATCCATCCACTCATCCACCCGTCCATCCACTCATCCACCCACCCGTCCATCTATCCATCCATCCATCCACTCATCCACCCGTCCATCTATCCATCCACTCATCCATCCACCCATCCATCTATCCATCCACTCATCCATCCATCCATCCACTCATCCATCCACCCATCCGTCCATCCATCCACTCATCCACCCATCCATCTATCCATCCACTCATCCACCCATCCATCCACTCATCCATCCATCCATCCACCCGTCCATCCACTCATCCACCCACCCGTCCATCTATCCATCCATCCACCCGTCCATCTATCCATCCACTCATCCATCCATCCATCCACTCATCCATCCATCCACTCATCCACCCGTCCATCTATCCATCCACTCATCCATCCGTCCATCTATCCATCCACTCATCCATCCATCCATCCATCCACTCATCCATCCATCCACTCATCCACCCATCCATCCATCCACTCATCCATCCATCCACCCATCCATCCACTCATCCACCCATCCATCCACTCATCCATCCATCCATCCACTCATCCACCCATCCATCTATCCATCCACTCATCCATCCGTCCATCTATCCATCCACTCATCCATCCATCCACCCATCCATCTATCCATCCACTCATCCATCCATCCATCCACTCATCCATCCATCCACTCATCCACCCATCCATCCACTCATCCATCCATCCACCCACCCATCCATCCATCCACCCGTCCATCCATCCATCCATCCATCCACTCATCCATCCATCCACCCATCCACTCATTCATCCATCCACTCATCCATCCATCCACTCATCCATCCACTCATTCATCCATCCACTCATCCATCCACCCATCCATCCACTCATCTATCCATCCATCCACTCATCCATCCATCCACCCACTCATCCATCCACCCATCCATCCATCCACTCATCCATCCATCCACTCATTCATCCATCCACTCATCCATCCATCCACTCATCCATCCACCCATCCATCCACTCATCTATCCATCCATCCACTCATTCATCCATCCACTCATCCATCCATCCATCCACCCACTCATCCATCCACTCATCCACTCATTCATCCATCCATCCATCCATCCACTCATCCACCCATCCATCCACTCATCCATCCATCCATCCACTCATCCATCCATCCACCCATCCATCCATCCACTCATCCACCCGTCCATCTATCCATCCACTCATCCATCCGTCCATCTATCCATCCACTCATCCATCCATCTATCCATCCACTCATCCATCCATCCATCCACTCATCCATCCATCCACTCATCCACCCATCCACTCATCCATCCATCCACCCATCCATCCATCCATCCATCCATCCACTCATCCATCCATCCATCCACTCATCCATCTATCCATCCACTCATTCATCCATCCACTCATCCATCAATCCATCCATCCATCCACTCATCCATCCATCCACCCATCCACTCATTCATCCATCCACTCATCCATCCATCCATCCATCCATCCACTCATCCATCCATCCACCCATCCATCCATCCACCCATCCACTCATTCATCCATCCACTCATCCATCCATCCATCCACTCATCCATCCATCCATCCACTCATTCATCCATCCACTCATCCATCCATCCATCCACTCATTCATATATCCACTCATCCATCCATCCACTCATCCATCCATCCATCCACTCATCCATCCATCCACTCATCCATCCATCCACTCATTCATCCATCCACTCATCCATCCATCCACTCATTCATCCATCCACTCATCCATCCATCCATCCACTCATCCATCCACTCATCCATCCACTCATCTATCCATCCATCCACCCATCCACTCATCCATCCATCCACTCATTCATCCATCCACTCATCCATCCATCCATCCACCCACTCATCCATCCACTCATCCATCCATCCATCCACTCATCCATCCATCCACTCATCCATCCATCCACTCATTCATCCATCCATCCATCCACCCACCCATCCACTCATCCATCCATCCACTCATTCATCCATCCACTCATCCATCCATCCATCCACCCACTCATCCATCCACTCATCCATCCACCCATCCACTCATCCATCCATCCACTCATCCATCCATCCACTCATTCATCCATCCACTCATCCATCCATCCACTCATTCATCCATCCACTCATCCATCCATCCATCCACTCATCCATCCACCCATCCATCCATCCACTCATTCATCCATCCACTCATCCATCCATCCATCCATCCATCCACCCACTCATCCATCCACTCATCCATCCACCCATCCACTCATCCATCCATCCACTCATCCATCCATCCACTCATTCATCCATCCACTCATCCATCCATCCATCCATCCACTCATCCATCCACCCATCCATCCACTCATCTATCCATCCATCCATCCATCCACTCATTCATCCATCCACTCATCCATCCATCCATCCACCCACTCATCCATCCACTCATCCACTCATCCATCCATCCATCCACTCATCCATCCATCCACTCATTCATCCATCCACTCATCCATCCATCCACTCATCTATCTAGAACGTTACCTGGACTTGTGCAGGTTTCTGGTACGACAGTAACTTGTAAATGTTCCAGTTGTTTTCAAAGCTCCTGCAGTGAAGGAACCACAGATTGTAAAGTTATTTTAAGCATAAATGAATGAACACTTTAGCAGAAGCTTGAACCTGAGAACCGGAGTCGGTGTGTTTTACCTTCCACGCAGCTGAATCGTCTCATCGAACCTTTTTTCACTCATAGCCTTCTGTACCTCTTTAGTCTGGGATAATAAACAGATTTAAGAGATCTAAGAATTGTTTAATCATTTTACTACAACTACTATAATTAAGTTTATACGCCTTTACTAAACTGCAGTACAATACTGGTGTTTATTTATTAGGATTTAAAGGTTTTGTTTTAAGTATTAACCATTTTTTAAACCCTTTATCTCGGAGTCTGAACGATCTATCCTGCACAGACAGTACCAACCACGATCCACTCAAGTCCAGTATAAACCAGAACCATTTCTAATATTTGTCATTAGAATCCGAGGACGGTGACTGGCGCCCCGGTCTTACCATTTCTACAGCTTCCATCAGGGGGAGCCGCACCGAGCGGTTACCCGACAGACCGATCACACAGGCCGGGGTATCGGGGGTCGCCTCCATGAGGGCCACGACCGCCTCCATTCCCAACATACTGCTCTGCAACCACAACAGCACAATGCTCAAAATAATACAGCACATATAAAGTCGATTATTATCATCCAAATAAACTATGACTATATTACAATTTTCTTCTCTCGTATCACTTTATAAACTGATCCACACTACAGCAGACTCATTATGGTCTGTATGTTAATCACATATAACCATTTATTAGATTTATTAAAGCATCCGAGCATAGGAGAGGTACTAAAAGTTATAAGAATGGATTTACGTTGATGTAAAATCTGTCAGATACATAACTTGAATGATGATAATAATAATAGTAACAACAACAACAACAATAATAATGATAATAATAATGAAAATAATAATAATAATGAAAATAATAATAATAATGAAAATAATAATTATAATATGATAATGATAATAATAATAATGAAAATAATAATGATAATAATAATAATGAAAATTATAATAATAATAATGAAAATTATAATAATAATAATGATAATAATAATAATGAAAATTATAATAATAATAATGAAAATAATAATAATAATAAAAATAATGATAATGATAATAATAAAAATAATAATTATAATAATGATAATGATTATAATAATGAAAATAATAATGATAATAATAATAATGAAAATAATAATTATAATAATGATAATAATAATAATGAAAATAATAATAATGAAAATAATAATGATAATAATGATAATAATAATGAAAATGATAATAATAATAATAATAAAAATAATAATGATAATAAAGATAATTAATAATAATAAAAATAATAATAATGATAATAATAATGAAAATAATAATAACGATATAATAATAATGAAAATAATAATAGTAATAATAAAGATGATGATACAAATAATAATAATAATAATAAAAAAAAAAAAAAATAATAATAATGATGATGATAAAAATATTAATAATACTGAAAATAATAATAATAATAATAATAAAATGATAATAATAATAATAATAAAATGATAATAATAATAATAAAATGATAATAATAATAATAAGTAGTTTACCTGTCTAAACAAACCTACTGTAATTAAAAAAAAGAAAAAATAAGAAATTAAACTTCATCTACTTAATTAAATATTTCACTTGGAAATAAGTTTAATTATAATTATTTATTCTTTTGACATTATTATTATCTATTAAAATCTATTTATTACTATTACTGGTTTAATTTTATAAATTCATAACTGAGTTTGTGTTGTTTCTGCAGGTTAAAGAAATCAGTGATTACATCAGTAAGTACTTTATCATTAAAACTCTCGCTGTGTGGCTGTTTGAGATGATACGTGATCTGTGTAGTCAGATATGAAATGTAAAATACTTACTAGAACTCGGTCGAAGGCTGACGGGGTTCCTCCTCTCTGGACGTGACCCAGTACCGTCACCCTGGTGTCGTAACCCAACCGCTTCACCACGAGCTACACACACACACACACACACACACAGAATGCTTTTTACTCTATTATCTCTGCATTTTCTCCCTGTTTCTCCCAGTTTAATCGTAGCCAGTTCCCCTTCCTCTGCTGGAGACCCTGATGGTGTACGAGGAGGGTATATTCTCCTGACACGCCCTCCCTCCAATGTGACCCTTCTTATTCCCCCGTACTTCTGTGGATCGGTGGAGAGTCACGCGCTGATCTCCACGTTCCTCCACTTCTGTACAGGCGCCTCAGGGTACTAACCAGGGTCCTTACACAGCCACGAAGACCCCGCCTACTTTTTAGTCCCGTCTTTTTCCCACCCAGCAGACTAGTGGCTGATTTTGCCTGCTGCACCGTCTGCACTGCCGATCGCGTCCGCTAGGGGGCGCCCAGCCGACCGGTAGCAGAGCTGAGATTCGAACTCAGAAATGATTTCCCGAAATGATTTCAGCGTCACTTTAAATGATTTACATCTTTGATGTAGTTGGAGGAGATGGGTTCGCCCTTTCTGTTGATGGCTCCCTCAGCCACGATGATGACGTTCAGCCTGGATCCTTTACTACGACTCTGCACACACACACACACACACACACACACACACACACGCTTGTTTAGCTTGTCTGATTAAACCATGAAATTCCTCACGTCTCAGTGCTAATTTAATTCATTAATATATATTTTTATATATGACGTGGTCTGACCTCTCCGAGCCGGGCGCACATGAGGTCCTCCCAGCCCTCTTCCGGAGGAGCCTCGGGAATAAACAGCCAGTCCGCCCCAGACGCCAGGGCAGACACCAGAGCCAGATATCTGCACACACACACACACACACAGAGTTTATCAGTGCCACACCCCTTTATCGGTACTATTGACCTGTGCCAGCCATGCAGCAGTGCCCTTTGTTCCACACACTGGATTATTACATCGATATCATGAACGACACGGAAGTTTATCACAAATACTGAGAACTCATCCTCAAGCTTGGTGGCCTGAATCCAAAATTATTATTTGTCTTCTATACAGCTGATAAATACAGACGTTTATGGCCGTTATAGAGCAACACAATCGAATGAATTAAGAAATATTCTTATCACTTCAATCAGCAGCTGAGGTTTTGCAGTAGGTTTCTGTATGAAGGTAGAAATCGAGTGTCTCAGTTCTAAAACACGCTAGCGAGTCGACATCTCAAACCCGCGAGGTCGAATCTCAGCTGTGCTACCACAGGCCGGGTACCTAAGCAAGCCTCATTTTGTCCATGATTTTTACCGCGATCCAGGCAACACAAACAGCGCATCAAAAATTCATCAAAAAACACAAAACGATATAAACTTCAAAAATCTGGTCCCACTGTAGTTTACAAGATGTAACGTAAAGCCTCCACAAGGGGGCGTTCGTGTATAAGTTCATTTTTTATGAACCTGTTTGAATTAGTTTATTTATTATATATATATATATATATATATATGTTATTTTTGTTTATGCATTTTCTCCCTTTTTAGCACGATCCCTGCTCTGATTGAGGAGAACGAAGCTAACCCACGCCCCATCCGTCACGTGGGCAGCAGCCACCATCTCTGTGCAGGCGCCATCAATCAGCCAGCAGGGGTCGTAATTGCATTAGTTATGAGAGAGAGTCCCTATATAAACAACAGACCAATCGTTGTTCATGTGGCCGCTCAGCCTTAGCCGGCAGGCAGAGCCGAGACTCAGCTCTGGTTCCAGCGTGTGTTTATACCGCTGCGCCACCTGAGCGGCCTGAATCTGTGACCCATTTTTTTGGCTCGTAACCCAGGGTTCGAAAAACCCTGCCATAGGGATTCGTCGTAGCCAATTAGATGCAGGAGATCGGTGCGTGACTCTCCGTGCGCGATACGGATCTCTGTATGAACCCGCCTGGAGTGGTCGGTGCTGCACACGTGTGTTAGTCACGACCCTCCTCGATCGGGAGTGGAGGTGAAATACCATCGGGGAATTGGATACCGCTAAATTGGGCGGAAAGGTAGAACTCATCTAATACGACACCAACTACACCAACATCAGGACATTTGATAGGCATGTGTGATGAGTCCTGTCACCTTCTGATCATGATTATGAAGTTCTAGGTTGCTGCCATGTTTGCTCTGTTGACCTGTTGACTTGTGATTTAAACCACGATGAAGGTCGATCAGAGGTTAAGAGAATCTGACAGGGTTTGCATCCCTACACTGGATTTTTTTTATCCCGACCCCATGCAGCTCTCTAAACAGCGGTGCACTCATCACATGTACTGGTTCTGAAATGGTAGTACTGGAACGTTACTCACCCACAGTGTCGCCCCATCACCTCCAAAACAAACGTGCGCTGATGGCTGCATGAGAGAAATGTATAACAGCGTTATTCTACATAAAATATTACTGCATATAATATATTGTTATATAAATATTTCTGTATATAATAATAATAATAATGTGCCTAGGTGGTGCAGTGGGATATTCCGCTAGCACACCAGCGCTGAGATTCCGAACTCCTCGGTTCGAAACTCAGTGTTGCCACCGGTCGGCTGGGCGCCATCCAGCGGGCATAATTGGCAGTGCCTGCAGCAGACACAGTTCTGCTAGGGTGGGATGACCGGACTATGTGGGTGGGGTGATCAGTCAGCGCCCAGCCGTACAGACGCTGGGCACAAATTCCCACACACAGACACCCTTCATAAATAAGTCTTGTGAGAAGCTTCTCAGAAGAGCGTGTGTTGTTCTAGCTAAGAACAAGCTCACGATCAGGCGTCCAAATACTTTTGGCCATACAGAGTAGATCTATTGTTAATCAAACATGATCAGAAAGACCTGAACACTTCTCTGTAACGGTGTTTTATCCAAATGAGTGTGAGAGCACCTGAAGGAGGTACGGTAAAATAAAAACCTGTTCAGACAAGAATCGGGGCCTCATCACACATTCAGATCCCCCAGTCAAACACCAGCGCATTCATCCAGCACATGATGAAACAGCACATACCTGACCTTCAGTTACACAGGATTTATTTTTACTTCATTATGTGCTGTACTGTATTCTCAACGTGATCTGTACTACACACACACACACACACACACACGGATACACAATACGGCCAAAAGTATTCGGACGCCTGACCGTGAGCTTGTCGGACGTCCCACATCAGAAACAAACAGCTTAAAATATGTGATCTTTCCAGCTACTGTTGCTCTTCTGAGAAGCTTCTCACAAGGCTTGTATATGGAATGTGTCTGTGTATGGGAATTTGTGCCCATTTTGGCACTGATGTTGATGTTCCAGTTCATCCTGTGCAGGACGCTGGAGTTTCTCTTCATGTGTTTATAGAGCTCGCTCATGCAGGAATAGGAAGGACCTTCCCTAAACTGTAGCTACAAAGTTGGAAACATGTCATGTCCTTTATATAATTTTGATTTATTACACCTGTGAGCAACTGTTGTGGATGAATCATTTATCCGATTATTCAAAAGCTGTCCCAATACTTTTGTCCATAAAGTTGCTGACCTTATAGCCGTGGTGGTGATGGCGTCCACGATGTCCATGATGCGATGGAGAGCCGAGTCCGCCCCGATCGTCATGTCAGTCCCACAGAAGTCGTTATCGATGGATCCCACCAAACCCACGATGCTCAGGTGATCGTACTGCTTGGCTTTCTCTGCGCTGATCCTGCCTAAAAAAAGGAATCAGCGATGGTGTGTTTGTTCTACTGGAGTGGTTCTGAACCTGGGGGCCGTGGCCCACTAGGGGGCTTCAGTGAGCCTAGAGGGGAGCGCGTTGCATTTTATTAGAGCAAAGCGACACACATTTAGTCCAGGATTTTTACCGTGACCCAGGCAACACAAATGATGCATCGAAACGAAATAAACCTAATTAATAAAATTGTAGGTAATCTGGTCCCACTGTGGTTTACAAGATGTAACGTGAAGCCTCCACAAGTTGGCGCTTGTGTTCATTTTGTTCGTTTATTTATTTAATTTATCTTATTGTTTTTCTCGGTGACCCTTTTTTTCTACATATTGATGCATTTTCTCCCAATTTTATCGTAGTATTAGTAGAAAGGTTTCTGGCCAAGAAGCAAAAGTGTTTCGGGTTCTCCTGCAGCTTCTGGTTCTTTGGACAGGGTCCCGACCCATAGCAGGGCTTCGACCACCCCCCTCGAACCCTGGTCTCATACCACCGTATCAACCTAAACGAAGGCTGGTCTGACGAAGGTACCTTTGGTCACCAGCTCGGCGAGCAGTCCGCTCCACTCGTTCCGGAAAATGTTCGCTCCCGTCAGGCTGCCGTCGCCGCCACACACACACAGGTTGGTGATGCCGCGCTGCACCAGGTTGAACGCGGCGGCCAGTCTGCCCTCGCGCGTGGTGAAGGCTTTACAGCGGGCGCTGCCGATTACCGTCCCACCCTGAAGGACAGACAGAAATTCGTCATCAAACAGAAGCCCTTTGCCATGGGCACTGACACGACCCCAGACCATGACAGACCCTCGGACGTGTTGCTGATAACTGTCCGGATGGTCGATCTGAAATGCTCAGAAAGCCCAGAGAAGTGATACCGCTTCTGGTTACCATAAGGCCTCTTTTATGCTTATTTGTGAACGTAACTCTGTATTGTAGTGCTTGACAAAGGTTTACCAGTGACCCCTCACCCTAATTAATGACAGTTCCTGATGCAGCGCCCTTGTCCTTTCTGCACTGCAATTTATTCGTATTTATTGAATCGTTTAACGATATTATGCACTGTATAGGGAGAAATATGCAAATCCTTTCCAAAAAGCATTGTTTTTAAATAATTGAATAATGTTATCACGCATTTGTTGACAATTTGAGCTGACAATAGTTTTAATTATGATGCTGGTCTCGTGAGTTTTATTTTGTGTCTCGTCCAACGTGAATCCAACTGTATCACCATTTTATTAAAATATTATTCTGGTAGGAATGAATCTTCTGTGGCTATAAGTGACATTAAAAACACAATGTGAACAGTCACAGTTGGGATTTAGGCGGTTTATCTCACAGCGTTTAATTGAACATGCTTTCTTACCAGCTGGATAATGTTGGTCACGCTGTGCCAGTGCGCCAGTTTGATGTTGTCTCCTCCATCCACCAAGCCCTGGTAACCCTGCAAACCATCAACACATCATTACGTTCTTCCTTCAGGTACATGCGACAGGTATGTTAACACATAAATTATACCAACACGTGGCTCTGCTCCAGTATATCGAAGGATTGGTCTGACTGGTGGGCTGGCGTGGATGGAACGTCTTTATTCATCATAAACGCGTCTACACGTGTTCAGTATAATTAAATTCTTTTTCTGCAAATCCCGACTTGTTTGGAAGTCAGAGCTCAGGGTCAGTCGTTGTTCAATGCGCCTGGGGTCGAGGGGGGTAAGGGTCTTGCTCAAGGGCCCAACAGTTGTTGCATTCCAGTTGGTAACCCACAGCTCTACCCACTTGGTTACGAATGTCCCTATTTTTTTAAATATATTTATTATCTTTATGCATTTTCTCCCTTTTTTAGCGCGTCCAATTGCCCGATTGCATCACGCTTCCTCTCCACCAATGCGGATCCCCGTTCTGATTGAGGAGAACGAAGCTAACCCACGCCCCCTCCGACACGTGGGCAGCAGCCGTACACTTTTGACGAGTGCAGTGCAGATCAGCGTTGTGTACGGAGAGACACACCCTGAGAGCACTCTTTTCCCGTCTCTGTTCAGGCGCCATCAATCAGCCAGCAGAGGTCGTAATTGCACCAGTTATGAGAGAGAGACCCCATCCGGCTTAGTCCCGCCCATATCTGAACAACAGGCCGATCGTTGTTCATGTGGCCACTCAGCCTTAGCCGGCAGGCAGAGCTAAGATTCAATACGATGTATACGCTCTGGTTCCAGCGTGTGTTTTTACCGCTGCGCCACCTGAGCGGCCGAATGTCCCTATTTTTAATTTGCATATGCCCAACTGAAATTTGAACCCATATATATTTCTAAAAATATACTGCATTTTATTTTCTTATTGTTGCTTAAATCCAGACAACAGCAGAAGGGAGAAGAAATACCTCATTAATCAGAAACACTTTGGCTCCAACATAAATTCCCATCCGAGTGACGGAGCGGACGGCAGCGTTCATACCTGAGGAAACACAACGTTCATCGTGAGCATCTAAACTCCACATTCCCTGGTTTCATTTTCTATTTGTTCACAGACAATCTTGCATAATGAGATTCTGTTCCTACGACCGGGTCGTTAAGCGAATCTGTAGATAAGCGAAGAGCCCCAGCCATTGAAAACAGTGGAGAACCTACGCACATCCCACCGTATACTTAAAATCAGCTGTCCACAATCACCGGGCCGCAGACCGGTACCAGTCCATGGGTCATTTATTACCGGGCCACACAGAAGAATAAATAATTAGAGCAATAAAAACAGAACTTCCATTTCCAACACACTGTGAGTGTTATTGCCTCCTATCACCACTAGGTGGGAGCGTCTTGTTGCAATGTAAAAAGCTCAGGGTTCCACTGATTTTCCATCATTTGTGTGTAGTATCGTTATACTCTTTTAAATCCCACCACCCCTGCGGCCCGTGAAATGATAACAAAAGGTTGGAAAGCGCTGCTCTATACTTATAATGCTGTGTAAATTCTTGTTATGCTGTATTGTTGTGTATTGTTTACACACACACACACACACACACACATAAAGCTGAACGGACACGTGCTGCTTTCTGCAGCAGTATCTGTGATCTGGTGTGTGATTGTCTGCACGTACAGTAAAACACACCCATTGACTTCCTGCTCTCCACAGCACACACACACACACACACACACACACACACACCGTGTCCTTGAACTAACATACCACCTTAATAAAGAGTCCTCAGGAAAGATCTCCGGCTCTCCAGTAGTGATAATAATACTGGTATATACTGGGTGTTATACATGTGTAACAGCTGTAAACAGATGTGCGTGTGGTATATAATGTAAATAATCAGCAGTAAATACTGGTATATACTGGGTGATATACATGTGTAACCAGGCTGTAACTGGTGTGTGTGGTATATAATGTAAATAATCAGTAGTAAATACTGGTATATACTGGGTGATATACATGTGTAACCAGGCTGTAACTGGTGTGTGTGGTATATAATGTAAATAATCAGTAGTAAATACTGGTATATACTGGGTGATATACATGTGTAACCAGGCTGTAACTGGTGTGTGTGGTATATAATGTAAATAATCAGTAGTAAATACTGGTATATACTGGGTGATATACATGTGTAACCAGGCTGTAACTGGTGTGTGTGGTATATAATGTAAATAATCAGTAGTAAATACTGGTATATACTGGGTGATATACATGTGTAACCAGGCTGTAACAGGTGTGTGGTATATAAAGTAAATAATGACTGATATACACTGGTATATCATGTAAATAATAACTGGTATACACTGGTATATATAAAGTATATATACTGGTATATAATGTAAATATATACTGGTATATATACTGGTATATAATGTACATATATAATGGTTTATACTGGGTGTTGACATGTGTAACGTTACCCTGCGCATCTCCTCCACTGGTCAGAACTGCGATTGCTCTCCCAGCTCCGGTCATCCGAACCTTCTCCAAACCCTGAAAACTCATCCTTAACTCCTGAATCGAACCCAACACTGAACTGGAGGTCCGAGAGATTCGAACCCTTCGTACTGAATCTCCTTCAGCAGTGCACGGCGCCCTTCCGCAGTCTGCCAGCGTACTGAAGACACGCCCACTGAGGGCGTGGCCCGGGGTCCGGCCGGCATCTTCTATCTGAGCTCTTTCACTTCAGATCCAGGGCAGCACGGTGGTGAGGGTGTGTGTGGGTGCCGCACGGTTCTGTGCTGCAGGGTTCTGATCAGGAGGACACGATCATAGTAGATTATTACACTTCAACAGCAAGAGCTCATGGTGAAACATCAACATTAAACATCATATAGCAAGAAAAACACTGCTAATGCACCGACTTTATCTGTTACCCAAACATCCTCAGTGTGTCTCTTGATGCATGCTCAATAATCCAGGTACACAAATCCACAAAGTTGAATCAGTTCATCTGGACACAAGTTTGTCTACAACAAACACCTCACTGTCACTGCTGGACTGAGAATTGTCCACCAACCAAAAATATATCCAGCCAACAGCGCCCCGGGGGCAGCGTCCTGTGACCACTGATGAAGGTCTAGAAGATGACCGACTCAAACAGCAGCAATAGATGAGCGATCGTCTCTGACTTTACATCTACAAGGTGGACCGACTAGGTAGGAGTGTCTAATAGAGTGGACAGTGAGTGGACACGGTGTTTAAAAACTCCAGCAGCACTGCTGTGTCTGATCCACTCATACCAGCACAACACACACTAACACACCACCACCATGTCAGTGTCACTGCAGTGCTGAGAATCATCCACCACCTAAATAATACCTGCTCTGTGGTGGTCCTGAGCATTGAAGAACAGCATGAAAGGGGGTAACAAAGCATGTAGAGAAACAGATGGACTACAGTCAGTAATTGTAGAACTACAAAGTGCTTCTATATGGTAAGTGGAGCTGATAAAATGGACAGTGAGTGTAGAAACAAGGAGGTGGTTTTAATGTTATGGATGATCGGTGTACGTATATAAGCAAGAAGGGCTTGGGTTTGATTCTCCACTAGTCCAAAGACATGCAGTCAGGTGAACTAAAGCTAGTGAAAACTGTGGTAAAACCGGCAATAAATGTTTGGTTTTGGGGGTAAAAATGAATTTGTTTTTCCAAATCTTAAGCTTAATCTTAGGTTTACTATAAAATACTAAATATATTAGATGAGAGCATTTTATGTGAAATAATGTACAAACTATAAATCCTATATATAATCTATATATTCTGGTTCCAGTCAAAACAGCCAAGCTCAGATTGCAGAAAACTCATACAGGACAAAGATTATGTGGTCTATATTTTACCAGCAGAGCAATAAATCTTGTGTATTTGTGTGTGTTTACTCTGGTGAAATCTAGGGTCACAGTAACCGACTTTGTACATTGTAATATAAATTAAAAACGCTTTTAGATAAAGTGGAATTCTTAAACTCTGAAAAAAGAACAAGACACTGAAGTGAGGTACAGTACATCAGCTTTTATTCCATGCAGTTTGTTTGTTTGCTTTGATTTCATTCCTTCCTGCATCCGTTGCACTGTACACAGGCTAATACAGGAAATCGTCAGGATTGGTTGATCATAGAGCCATTCAAGATCAGGACAGGGGAAGTGGACATGAGTAAGAAACATACTGGAGGAGAAGAAAAATAGCTCAGAGTTTTAACACATTCTGCACAAAAATAGTTCATAAGAAAATAACCGTTTATGCATCCGTTCAGGTACATGAACAATAATTATAAATGTGCAGGTGAATGAGAAACTCGTCGTGAATAACGGCAAACAGTAGACGTCCAGAAATACAGAACAAATGTTTGTGAAATAAAAAATCTGATGGTTCATTTTCACTTGTTTCTGGTTTGAATATAAAAATGATTAGTACTTGTCAGAATCGGCTTTGCACCAAGGAACAGAGACAGTGTTACAACAAATAACACTGAGAAACGTTTCTCTGTCTATATTCATAGATTTATCAAGCGTCCTTTCATAATAAGACGGTGGTATACTTCAAATGATGATAGAACCAAACATGCCTAACTTTGTAATGTCTTCGTAAATGTCTGCTAAGGACCCAACACCCAGCCACAGTCTTAGTACAGGTCTTCAAAAAGCTGTGGGCCTCATAATCACATAAATGCCAAATTAAATAAAGACAAATGTGTTAAATATGTAAAGGATTCAATATTTTGCACCCTGAGCAAACAGCTTCAATCTGAGTATTTACTATCTGAGCTTTTCTTCCTATTGTATGTGTGTATTAATGAACAGATAAAGAATAAGTGAATGGACTAGGGAGGGACAAGAACGTTGCAAAGGGCAGTTGTAGCCTAGTGGTTAAGGTACTGAACTAGGTCGCTGGTTCAAACCCAACCACTGCCAGGTTGCCACTGTTGGGCCCTTAAGCAAGGCCCCTCAATTGCTTAGACTGTATACTGTCACAGTAGTGTAAGTTGGGTGGCACGGTGGGTAGCACTGTCACCTCACAGCAAGAAGGCCCTGGTTTCGATCCACAGGTGGGGCGGTCCGGGTCCTGTCTGTGTGGAGTTTGCATGTTCTCCCCGTGTCGGCGTGGGTTTCCTCCGGGAGCTCCGGTTTCCTCCCACAGTCCAAAAACATGCAGTCAGGTTAGTTGGATGCCCTATAGGTGAATGTGTGTGTGTGTATATAAGTGTCTGCCCTGCAATGGACTGATGCCCCGTCCAGGGTGTTACTGTGTGCCTTGCACCCATTGAAACAAGGGGTAGATTTACAGCCTATCTAGATCTCATATTGTCTTTAAAGAAAATCGTTTGCAAACTGTTCTACATTGTCTGTTATTCACTTGTGATGTTTCATGAAATCCACGTCCTAAATTCACTTAAAATTCACTCTCGGAACAAAAGCCACCGCAGTGAGGAGTTCAAACATCCACCACCTGATGTGATGTGAGATGTTTTAAATAATAACCTCCTGCCAAAACGTTCATTCATTTAAAGTATACCATCAGATTTTAGGATTTTGGCTGATTGTGGATCTAGTTTGTTTTTTGAAGGAATAGCAAAGTTCCTAATTAATACCAAATAATGTCGAGCATAACGTACAGTAGAAATATTATGGCAACAGCGCCTCCTGGTGTTAAAACGAAGGACGTTGAGAATAAAGTTCTACTTTTGTGTCGATTTTACACGTAAAATTCTCAGTATTAGAACGGATTTGCAGAAAAAACGCGTTTATTCAGAGGACAAAAGTAAAATCTATTTCATTTGAAGCAGATTTTAAAGGTTCAGACCGTCTAAGATAAGATGCTCCTCTCGTCAGTGAGCTGAAAAGGCTACGACGGCCATCTTAGCACAACAACTGTCCATAATATTTCGACTCTATTCTCAAAATAACTTCGACTGTACTCGCAAAATCGAAACTTCTACAGTACAAATTTACCAGTGGCCTTAATACACCATCGTAGAAATTTACTACAGTAATTGATAATATTACTAAAGCTGCATGTGCTAATTACGTACAGAACTGACAGGGTCACTCAGCCGAGAGACATCAGACGACGTTTCAGTGTTTGAACTGACAGAAATGACTAAAAAATTAATGATAAAGATCTTCTAGATAAATCTGAAGTGTTACCGATTCTTTAAAGTATTAATACTTAAAAGTTGAATTTTAGAAACCAGCCGAGAGCTCTGAAAGGAAAAAGTATGCAGACGGTTCGAGTCTCTCAAAAGGAAACGACAGCCAGATTCAAACCGAAGGGACCGAAGCAGTCGGACAGAACTTTGTTCATTTCTGTTCCTTTATGATAAGACTGAATACTCTGCTTTAGGAAATACTTCACAAGATAATAACATGAGGACAAAAATATCAGGAAAACTGAGAAATCGTCTTTCTAAACTTGCTTGTAGTCCACAATAAATTAATCAAACAATCGTGTAGTCCAGCTACAAAGGAAAGAAGAAGAGTTAAATTAAAATAAATTAACACAACAATAATGGAATCCTACTGTACAGGAACGGTTATGGTGGTGAAGATGGAAAACGTGGTACATACTCTCAACACCTCATCTGAATTTTGACTATTCAGATTAACCTTCATGTTCTGTTGACATTTCTTTGGGGCCCCAGAGACCCCAGTGGTGACTCAAATGAACCCTCAACACCAAACGGAAACTAAAACCATATAAAATTCTATTGCTGTTCATCATGTCGTCATCATTCTAACTCTGGAGTCTCTGAGAGCCCAAACTGAAGTGTAAAAATCAAAGGTGTGTTTGGAACACAGCATCAATATAAAGCAGTGTTTATTCAGATTAACCTTCATGTTCTGTTGACATTGACTTCACTGCCATATTTTTGGGGGTCCCAGAGACCCCAGTGGTGTGCAAGAGACTCAACTGGACCCTCAACACCAACTGAAACCATATAAAATTCTATTGCTGTTCATCATGTATTCTAGCTCTGGAGTCTCTGAGAGCTTAAAGAGAAGTGGATAAATAAGGGGGTGTTTGGAACACATCATCAATAAAAAATAGTGTTTATTCATATTAACCCTCGTGTTCTGTTGACATTGACTTTACTACCTTGTTCTTTGGGGTCCCAGAGACCCCAGCGCTGTGTAAAAGACTCAAATGAACCCTCAACACCAAACGGAAACTAAAACCATATAAAATTCTATTGCTGTTCATCATGTCGTCATCATTCTAACTCTGGAGTGTCTGAGAGCCCAAACTTAAGTGGATAAATCAGGGGGTGTTTGGAACACAACATCAATATAAAATAGTGTTTATTTGCTGTTTCGTTAAGTGTCAAGAGGATTGAAAAAGGCTGAGGATATTCTGTGAGGTCAGGGACCCCAAACAGAACATGAGGGTTTAAGCTTGTTCCTCCTGTTCATGGTTCCAAACAGTTTTTGAGTGAGGTGTTGATTTCTGCTTTGTTCTATTTGCTGCAAATATATCCGGGCAGCATCCTGCTCCAAACACCAGCCCTTTAACGTCAAGACCATCGTTAAAAATTGTCTGATTTTACTCATCAGTGTGATATTACTTCATCTTTTGGCCAAACGGCCACCCTGTCTACGCTATTACATACACACACACACACAGAAAACACACAAGATTAAAATCATACAGTAGTATCAATGATAAAAGATGCAGCATTCCTCATAAAACTATTTGGATCTGTCAGGGAAGCAACATAATTACACAACTACTACATCTAATACATGTATTAAATATTTTAGGTTCTTTATCAGCTACCCAACATACAGAACTGTTGCCCCCTAGTGGAAAGAGCAGCACTGTACAACAAACTAAACCTGAGCATCAACAAAAGTGTTTATTTTGTATTTTAAAACCTTTTACAGTTTTTAATCACTACTTTGTTTCTCTATAGCTTGCCGGTGCATTTGTCCAGCCAGCTAGAGGGTTTCTCCTGAGTGAGATTCTCCTGAGCCTTCACATTCACCAGTCACTGCACGCACACAGGAAACATCGCAAAGCGTTCCCATACAGAACTAATAAATAATTATATAATAGCCAATCATGTTCGTGTAGATGCCCGACCAGCCGACAGCACAGCTGAGATATCGAACCACGATCTCAGCAGTATTGGATTAGTGTAACAGCACTTGGATCATTAATAAGTTCAATATAAATATGTCAGAATAAACACATGCACGAGTAAAGAATCGAGTTGTATTATTAGCAGGCGGATCTTATTTTGTCTCCCAGATTTAGAGAATAGCTTACCCACAATGCTTCACTGTACCTAAAATATTAGAACGGGCAATACACGCTAGCCCACCACTGCTCTGACGTTCGAATCTCGGCTCTTATCGACCAGCCAGGTGCCTACACAGACATTATTGGTTGTGTGTTGGAGGGAGGGAGGGGTGTAGGGATTCCTCATTGCTGCTGCAATTGCGGCCTCTGCTGGCCGGTCGAGGCGCTGCACAGCGAGGGTGAATAATAGAGAGCAGTGCGTGACTCTCTGTATGCAATCAGGGCTATACAAACTTAGTGCACTCCCATCAGTATCACTCCCATTTTAAGTTAACTTATTAGTAAGTACTATGTGGTTTGGGACGCAGCACCTCATCTTATATTGGGAAAGCAGCAGTTTATTATCGTTTTTGGCCTTTCTGATTTAACCCTGAATGCACACAAGCCCTCCTGTTAAATGGAAAGTCACTTGTGGATTGTGAACTTCCAGAGGATATGAACGGTCACTGGTTTTGATGGTCCCCAGTGTAAGCGTTTTCGTTGCACGCTACACCTTTGATTTCATTTAATCGCACACACTAGCACACAAAAAAGTCCTGAGGGATTCGAAGGGCTGCTGCATCTTTACATTGACTAAAATACTCTACATGGCCAAAAGTATTCGGACACCTTACCGTGAGCTTGTTGGACAACATATTTCAAAAATAATGTGATATTTTCAGCTAGAACAACTTAAAGGCTTCTGACTAGACTTAAGTATGTCTGTGTATGGGAATTCATGCCCATTCACTCAATAGATGCTGATGTTGAGTGTCCCAATTCTTTCGTCCATGTAGTGTATAAACAATAATGGATGATAAAAACGAGATGATAAATAGAAAACAAAAGGAATGCATTATTGTCAAAAGTCTGACGATCCTTCTCTGAGCTTCAGTCCTGAGGCAGAAAAGCTGGACCGCTTCGTTCCAGCTTCAACACTGACGTCAAACCCCACCGACCGCCAAAAACTCCAACATGAGCCCACGTTCCTGTTTGTTTCTTTGTGTTGAGATGAGCGAGTCGGGGGTTTTAAAGAGCGAGGACCGACGGGTGCTGTTCATGCTGGTGCTCAAACTGAAGTGACCCTGATTTGCCGGTGGGCGCAGGGCATCGGGTACACAGTAGCTAGATACCCACTCAGCTACCTACCCTTAGCTACCCACGTCTGATTCGGGTAATCCACCGGTCCCATCAAGGCACGACCTTCACTATCCTGATACGATGCTTCGCCTTGCGAACCCGAGGGCGCACACTCGAGAGTCCTCACACGTCCAGTTTCACACATAACTTACACATAAGTTCCTCGTTCCCAGACAGAAGCATCGAGTTCCTGACTTTTGTTCCGTTTGCGATTCGAATGCAGAAAAATAAATTATGAACGTTACGCTAGCTACATCGTCAGTTCAGAGGTGCCTGAGCTTACTCGAACGGGAGAGGGGGCGATACACGGGGGGGGGGTGTTGGGGCGAGGGGTCGGAGCCAATAAGAGGGCACGGACGTTTACAGCAGGCCCCGTTTATTGCGTGGTTTTCTTCGTGCCGCGCGCCCGGCTCACCAGGAAGAGGGCGCGGCCGGCTGCTTGTTCCTGATGGTGGTGTCCGAGCACTCCGCCTCCGAGGAGTCGCAGTCCGAATCCCTGAAGTGCAGCGGGTTCTGAACGACAAGACAAAAGGAAAGAGAATGATTACAAATACTTTCATGGCTTGAAAATTTAATGCATCCTATTTACTATTAACTTTAAAGGCGTGTAATATTTTCCCAATTTAGTCGTATCCAATTCCCCGACTGTATGTCCCCTCGACTGCTGCAGACTCCTGATCGAGGAGAGTGGAAGAATATATAGCTGACAGAGTGGAAATGGATGTGTAGATGATTGTCAGTTAAGAGTAAAACCGCTCCAGGTGAGAGTGTTTCTATTTATCTCGGTTGCTTCCTCACAGATTTGCCAGCTCCTCTCTTGGCAACCTGCTTTTTTCTTGACACCTTGATCCTAGGCTCGGCCCAGGTCCGTTTTTCTGCTGGTGTATGAGTCCAGCACACTTTTATCTCGTCTCTTTTATCTCGTCTCTTTACTCTTTACTGATACAGACTCACTCAGTGGTGGAAACAGTACAGTACAGGCTCGTGTTCTTTTTAAGAAACCTGTAAAGAACTTTTTGTAGTTCTTTTTCTAATGTAAGGAGGTTCTGCTGAACATTATTTAAAATAAAAGTTGTTTGTGAGCTATTCTTATAAAGGATGTAGATAATTCAGATTGCTATTTTGTTTTAATTATTGTGATATTGTTATTGTTATAAAGTTTGAGTCCCTTGAAAGGATAATTATAGGTGGTGGTGTTACTATTTTCTTTTAAATTACAACACAAAAAAAAGAAATTTGAGTCTAATTTCAATTGCATTATACAAGAACAAAAAAAATCTAAATAGTAATCGACAATCGGTTATAATTTTAAAATAATCGAGATTTTTTTTTTTTGCAAAATTGCCCAGCCCTATTAGGGAGTGGGCCATACATCTGTGCCAGTTGTTGGGGTAGGGTGGCACTTGTTTATTGCTGTCCCCGACTTGTTTTGGGTCCTACTGGCTCATTTTTTTTAAGAACTGGGTCATCACGGGTGCTCTAAGCAGTGCTCACCATATTATGATCACCATCCCTTTACATATTATTACACTATCCCTGTTCTGTCCACTTTCTCCACTGCGGGGGGTGGATGTTTTTCTGCCTCGTTTCTGTTATTTTGGCCACTGCTTTTATTTCCTAGTTGCACTTTTTGTTCTACATTGTGATCTACTTTGGTTACACATCCTCGCAGGTATGGGGGCTTCACCTGGCACCTCACTGGCGAGCTGCAACCCGCCGTTACAACATAATAAGATTGTGGGACAATTAATTTCGATTTAAAGGTTCTCCTATACAATATCAGTGAGATGTATTAGGATGCCGATGGTAAGCATGTGTGTGTGTGATGTGAACCCCAAACCTCGTAGCTGTGCTCGTCGGCGCACAGTTTGCCCAGCGAGATCTGGGTCTTGACGCGGCGCACGGCGCACTCCTTATCCGAGAGCCCGTCCGACTGCATGGAGATGTCGATGGGGATCTCGGGGGTGCGTGACAGGAGCTCGTCCAGGTGTTCCTCCTGACTGGCGCTCAGGGCCTCCAGGGGCCCGCTGTGGGAGTGCTCGCTGGTGTTCCCCTCCTCGCCGTCGGACACGGACAGATTCTCCGAGCTGAAGGTGGAGTAGGACTGGAAGCTGCTCATGCAGCGGTGAGGCCTGCAGGAGACGCAGCACATCAGCTGGATTAGCAAAGTGATATCAAGCGATTAAACATTAGGGGCCTTGCTCAAGGGCCCAACAATTGCAACAACAGTTTAGGTGTTCCAGCATGAGTGAGCTCTACGAAAAAACTCCAGTGTCCAGTGAACCGGAACATTAGCACCCAGCCATACACACGCTCTTTAGTACTACTAAATGGGCACAAATTCCCACACGCAGACACACTTCAAGGTCTTGTTTGAAGCTCACACAGAGGTCATTCAGTTTTAATACTGTACCCATTGTTTTGAAATGGGACAAGCCCATGGTCAGCTGTCCAAATACTTTTGGTCATATAGGGTCTGTCTGAAAACCTAGTGACCCGCCCTGCTCCCTACCTGATCAGCTCCTGAGTACAGAGGATTCTAATAAGACCTGGAACTCAACTCGTAAGGCAGATTTATTTACATTTGAAAAGAACTCTGTTGGTTGCTTCACATTATATTCGTCCACTACGTTTGTAGTTTTTGTAAGAAAAGTCGTGCCGCACTGAACGCTGGGATTGATCTTCAGCGCTGAGGAGACGTCGGACGCTCCCTCGTCATTCAGTCGGATCATCACTCAGAATTAAGGCGCCTCATTAGGAGCATTTTAAGGGATCTAAGGATTTAGACACGCCCTCTTCTCAGGAGTGTAGGATGATGGATAGATAGGGTTTCAGACAGAACTGTAGTAGCACATCACCGTATGAAGGTAAACCCACCCTGCTGTTAATATTTCACCATGATCAATAATTGATTTACTGAACGTGAGCCGATATTAAATTTTCATATCACGATAATCGTTTGGCGTTGTATGACGCGTACGGCGTAAAGATGAACGGCGTCCTGATAAACATTCACTCACACGCTCACGTTGCTGCTGAACAGAATTCTGGGATTGGCTCTTGTACGAAACAGGCCTGATGTACTCCTTCATAATTTGTGTGAAATTCGAATCTGGGGTTCGAATCTCGGCAGGCGTGGTCGGGTGACGCTGGATTGGCACATGCGTATGTCAGAGGAACCGGGCCAACCTCAGAATCTTGTGGGTGTGCAACCGGACGCCCTCCTGTCTTTTATTTATACGGGTGTTTCAGACATGCTCGTTAGAACCCCAGATCCTGGTGGTACAGGCTAGTATACCGTACCACTGTATATAACAACAATACTACTACAATGTCAACTTAATGACTTTAGAACTTAATATCTTGTACCACCTGGTAAGGGTCACGATGGGTCCAGTTTCTGTGGAATCAGTAACACACCCTGGACAGGATGCCAATCCATGCCGGTACTGAATTACTTTTACATCTGCAGCATTTAGCACAATGTTTTTATCCAAAGTGACGTACACACTCACTTTCTTAACCGCTTATCCAGTCAGGGGGGATGCTGGAGCCTATTGGAGCCAGCTTTTCAATGGGCGCAAGGCACACAGTAACACCTGGACAGGGCGCCAGTCCATCGCAGGGCACACACACACATTCACCTATAGGGCAATTTCGTGTCTCCAATTAACCTGACTGCATGTTTTTGGACCGTGGGAGGAAACTCACACAGACATGGGGAGAACATTTTCATGTTGGGTGTAATAACAAGTGCAATAACCTAATATATTTTGCATATTTTTAATGTATATATTATTTTTTAGATATTTTTTAGAGTAAATAACTACACACTATGTGTGCAATATTTTTTACTTAGTTGTATTTCTTTCTGTTTTTCCTGTCTTCATACTGCTGTAACAAGTTAATTTCCCTAAGGGGATCAATAAAGTCTTATCTTATCTTAACATGCAAACTCCACACAGAGGGGACCCGGATCGCCCCGCCTGGGGACTGAACCCAGGACCTTCTTGCTGTGAAGCGACAGTACTACCCACCGAGCCACCGTGCCACCCAAGCGATGTACAATTGCAAGCAATTGAGGGTCAGTGGCAACTTGGCAGTGGTGGGCAGCTGTAGCCTAGCGGTGAAGGTACTGAGCAGCCAGGTTGCCACTGTTGGGCCCTTGAGCAAGGCCCTTAACCCCGAGTTGGTAAGACTGCTGGTGTTACAGTGCTGTAAGTCGCTTTGGATAAAAGTGACCGCTAATTGGTGAAAATGTCAAAATAGGGGCCTGAACCGGCAACCTTCTGAGTTCTAGTCCAGCATCTTAACTACTGAGCTTCAACTTATCAGCTATCACTGCACGCCTATTATTTATTATCATATACATTATTCAATGTATATAAATAATCTTTGATCAGAAATCGTAAATTATTAATAAACGCAGATCGATCGCATACCTCTGTCTCCGTGGAAACTCCACTTCGCTGTCGACTTCACCCTCCTCTTCCTCAGACGAGTCTTCCTTCGCCTGATGAAGAACCACAGACTGTTACATCTACACACACATCTACACACACACATCTACACACACATCTACAAACACACACACACACTCATCTACTCGCACATTTCACCACACCTGAAGCCACCCCCGCAGGGACCGGCCCGAGCTGGTGCAGACTCACCTTGCTGGGCGTTCTGAGACTCCTCAGCAGTTTGTTCTGCGGCGATCCGCCCTGCTCGCGCTTCCCCTCTTTCTTCCTGTCCGAGTCACCGCGCGTGCCGATCAGCGAACGGTCCGGCGTGGCGCCCTGGCACCGCGAGCACCCGGGCAGCGACTGAGCCTGGCAGAAGGTGCAGGGCGCGTCTGACCTGCCGCCGGCGTGCTGGCGGGCGTCGGCCTCCAGCGTGGTGTTGATGAGGTCGGGGCTGGGGCTCTGCAGGTGCTCCGTGTGAGGGCTGCGCAGCGCCGCCGCCGGCCCGAAGTAGCGCAGCTCGTTGGCGCACGTGGCGGTGGCGCTCTCCCGTCCCCGCTGGGGCAGGAGCGGGCTGTTGGGGGCGGACTGGTGGTTGTGATGATGGGGCTGTAACGGCTGCTGCTCCTCGGCCGTGCTCGTGCCGTGCCTGAGGACCCCCGGGAACTCGCCGTGGCTGCCCTTGCTGTTCGTGCGGCGGTGGCGCGGTTTGCCACGGTAGCGCGCTTTCCCAGGCGGCGTGGAAACCCTGGGGCTGCCCGACGCCGAGAAGGACTCCACACTGGATATTCCATCGGAGCGAAGCAGATCGGGCCTACAGAGAGCAAATGCATTTGTTAGTTGTCGTGCATGAAACCGAGCTCACGCTACAGAACCGTGATAACAGCGCCGTTACCTTTTAGGAGTCTGAGTTCCGGGTTTGTGGTTCACGCTGCTTTTCTTCCGGATGAGCTTCTCCACGGCGTTGGGCCGGACGATGGGACGAACCAGGTGCCGTTTGTACGTGCCGGGATATTTCTTATCCACAGCCTGCTCTCGTCTGCTTAACACAACAGCACAACCAATTAGGATCGTTAATTAACACGCCTATTGCATCGAAGAAAAATTGCAGGCACGTGTTCGGGATCCGGGAGAGTCAGGATCAAATCTGAGGTTTAAGTTTAAGGTACTTATTAAGGTACTTATTCAACTTTTACTTCAGCTTTCAGTGGAGCTGGTCAAGAACGTGACATTGACACACATGCACAACACAAACAATCATATTTTGGCCACATCTGTATTATGACTTGACATGCAGAATCAAAGTCTTTAGGCCAGTAATTTTTATAATTTTTTTTTTTTTTTTTGCTTCAGGACCACTGTATCCTGATCAGGTTCATGTTTTTCCTGGGATCACTGGGCGCACTGCAGGCCTCGATCCTACGATATTGCCAATTACATCTTTACGTAGACACCCGACCAGCTGATAGCACAGCTTTGGATTTGAACCCTGGATCACAGCAGTTGTGTATAAGTGTGATGTTGTAGCTTCTGTATTTATTCCTTTAGAATATTTGTTACACAGTCCGAGCATCGTTATTTAGATAGCTAGTTTACCCATGGTGCATTGAGACATGTATTATTAGTTATTATCATTATTAGTTGTTTGAAAGGAGAAATGACGGTATTGGACTGGTATCGGCACATACTCAATTTGCAGTATCGGCATCGGACATAAAAAAGTAGGGATGTCCCGATTACGTTTTTTTGTTCCCGATTCCGATCCAGATTATTAATTTTGATCCCGATCCGATACCGAGTCTCAAACCGATACTTGTATTTTCTAGATATTGTCTAGATAAGAACTGGATAATACTGTTCACACGGTGCACACTTCAGTACATTACAGTTATTCACATTAATCCAGTGTACATGTTTAACACCTGAATAGCTCTGCAGTGCTGAAGGGAAAAATGCTGCATCCAAACTATTGGCTTAATGTTTTTGTATTTTTACAAAATCAATCAAAATGAGTGAGATAATTACAGTTTTACTTTAAACTTTACATTCGAAGAAAAAAAATCTGTTTAATGCAGTGATGCACTAAAAATGAACAGAAATCTGTGTAGCAGCTTAACTTGAATATAAGAAAAAAAGTTACTTAACAGCATTACAGTAAAACCTGAATACCAAAATAAAATGGAAAGGCTCTTTTGTTATGAAGGAAAGCCAGTTTTTAAAGTGCTTGTATTGTGACGATGGTTTTACGGACGTTTCTACGCGAAGTGAGTGTGTTTTGACCCTTTGGGGCTTCCATAGTGCATGAAATAGCGTGCTTGACTCTAGATGTCCGCTATTCTGTACCGTAACAGAAGAAGTTAATAAAGTGTTCTGCTCCCGACAATATGTGAATATAGCGTGTATTTATTTCTTTATGAAACGAGTGCATCACCACGTTGTTTTGTAAACCGGAGTGATCCTCGACTCTCACACCGTATAAACAGTACAATTCTACAATAATGAACGCAGCTCTGCTCCCACCGCCTCGTGAAACGCTCGCAGTGCAGACATTACACGTCGCTGTTGGACTCGTTTCACTTTCCAATTCAAACTATTTCCACACAGCCGACATGCTGACGTAAAACAAAAGATCGGATTATGATCGGCATTAGTAAAGCCCATTCCGATCAGTTAAAAAATGCCTTGATCGGCCCCGATCCCGATCTTTGAGATCGGATCGGCACATCCCTATAAAAAAGTGGTATCAAACCTGCCCTAGTAACGACCACCGTTGATGATGCATGCCTGGCTCCCAAAAACCGGTGGAAACACAGCCGGTTCTCAAAAAGCACCAAGGTTCGAAGAAACCCGAAAGGAACTGGTTCAAGAACCAGAGTTCTTCTGGTGGAAAAGTGGTAAGTTTGGAGCAACTGATTCTACATCTTGTTGTAAACTACCTGATCTGTGTGTATTCCATGGTGTATTTTTGGTTTTCCCTAATATTGGGGTGCATCTCATACAGTTTGTTGTTTGTTTGAGTGTCATTCACTATGGGTCTGGTGTCCTGCAAAAACGTAGTGTAGATTTTATTTATAACCAAAGTTTCCTGTACAGAAACGGTGGAGCGTGGTGAAAGCGTGATGAACCGGCTCCTGATCTGCTCTTACTTCATGAGCTCTTTCTCTCGTACTTCCAGCTGCAGCATGATGGCGCTCAGCTCCATGTACAGGTTATTGGCTCGCTCCAGTTTGCGTTCGTAATGCTCCCGGATGTCCAGCGCGTGTCTGAGGGCGAGGAGGAGACAGTGAGACCGGAGTCGGACGCGCGTAACGTTATTAAGATATTTTTAGAGTAAACGGAGACGTCGGCGTCTGACCTGAGCTCGTCTCGTCTGCGGCGTATGAGCTCCTCGTCCAGCCGGTGAATACAGGTTCCTTCACTCTTTATCTTCTCAAAGTGCTTCTTCACCTCCTCCCTCCACTCGCCCTAATGCGTGCACACACACACACACACACACACACACACACTTATGAACCTAACCCAACTATGAATTAAATCATGACCTTAAAGCAAAACGAAGACTGTCCATCATGCGCTATTGTTTTATTCAATCTAAACAAGCTAAAGGATTTATAAGTCGACCTGCATGTTACAAATATACAACACATTCCAAAAGTATTCACACCCCTTCATTGTGTTGCACATCTGATTATGAATGAGTATAACTGCTTTGTTTACCCGTCAGTTTACATTCAAGCTCGTGAATCTCAGTTCTGATAACGGCAGGCTGGGCGCCTATACTGCTGATGACACCTGCAGGTACAGGTGAAAAAAGCGGTCTGTCTGTCTTTGTCTGTCTCTGTTTGTCCGTACCTGTGTGTCGGTTTGCCTGTGTGTCTGTCTCTGTCTGTCTGGTTGGTGTGTGTCTGTCTGTGTGCCTCTGTGTCAAGTGTCTGTCTGCGTGTCTGTCAGTGCCTGTGTGTCTTTCTCTGTATCTGTGTCTATGTGTCGATTTTGTCTGTGCTCTGTCTGTCTGTCTGTGTCAGTGTTTGTCTCTGTATCTGTTCAGGGCCTGTCTGTGCCTGTGTGTCTGTCTGTCTGTGTGCCTGTCTCTGTCTGGTTGGTGTCTGTCTGTTGGTGCCTGTGTGTCTGCCTCTGTCTGTCTGTCTGTCTGTCTGTCAGTGCCTGTCTCTGTTTTACTGTGACTGTCTGGTTGGTGTGTGTCTGTCTGTCTGTGTCTGTAAACATGTGTCTCTGTCTGTTGGTGCCTGTGTCTATCCCTGTGTGTGTGTCTGTGTGTCTGTCTCTGTCTGCCTGTGTGTGTGTCTTTTTCTGTCAGTGTCTGTCTTTCAGTGCCTGTGTGTCTGCCTGCGTGTGTCTGTCTCTGTGTCTGCCTCTATCTGTCTGTGTGTCTGTCTTTCTGTCTGTCACTCTATCTGTTTCAGTGCCTGTCTGTGCCTGTTTGTCTTCCTCTGTCTGTCAGTGCCTGTCTCTGTTTGTCTGTCTGTCTGGTTGGTGTGTCTTTGTCTCTGTGTGTCTGTCTTGGTTTGTGTGCCTGTCTGTCTGTGTTAGTGTCTGTGTCTGGTTGGCGTCTGTATGTCTAGCTGGTTTGCCTGTCTCTGTCTGTGTGTGTCTACTATATATACATGTATCTATATAAGTACTGTAGGTACCTGAGATTTGAAGTAGGTCTCCTGTGGTGTTCCCAGCACGTCTGCTGAGGCGATGTCCAGGTGAAGCAGGATCTGTCTGAACGATGGTCTGTTCCTGGGCTTCCCCTGCCTGAACACCACACACACACAGACCATCACAACCTGGTACTAGTGTTCATTTACCATCAGCAGATCAGTATAACAGGTATACAGTCACCATGTCTGCTTCATGAGGATCTTGAAGCCATCGGGGCAGGTCGAGGGAACAGGAAGGTGCAGGCTGTTACTCCCCACGCCCCAGATGATGGCAGAAGAGTCCACATCCTTGTACGGAATCTCACCAGTCAGTAGTTCCCATAACACCACTCCAAATGACCTACAGAGCAAACACAACACATTTACAGAGGAGTCGAGTTGAGTACACTAGAGTCCAGAGGTAAGCGGGTAGTTTGGACACCCCTGGTTTAACGTATGGTACACGGAGAGACTCACCATATATCCACTTTCTCAGATACAGGCTCGTTGCGGATCACCTCTGGCGCCATCCAGGCCACCGTCCCGGCGAACGACATCTTGGTGCTCTTATCGCTGAGCTCTTTAGACGTTCCGAAGTCTGAGATCTTCACAAAGTCGTTGTGAGTGACCAACACGCTGTTTAAGAAAGAGAGAAAGAAATAAAACGCTCCGTGTCTGTTTTGAGTGGATTTCATAACAAATGTAATACTATGCAGCACCTACAGTAGGTACCTTGTAACTCCACATCCCCTAAACTCAAAATCTTTAAGAATTTTTGTTCTCTTAAACTGGACGTTTGTGTGACCGCCGCTTTGTTCAGCGCTCAGCTCGAGCGGTAAAACCTCATCATGCATCAGTGTGGAATAAGCGTCAGATCCAGGGTTACAGCTCCACGTGTATCTGTGTTTATCTGGATTCTCCTCCCTGTTTCACTTTTAAACTTGTGTTACAGCTCCAGCTTCTGAGAAACGGTGAGAATCAGAATCAGCTTCTCCCAGAGTCTAAAACGCTTCTGGTTGAAAATAAAGCTTAACGTGGTTTAATGTAGTAAAAGAAGGAGACAGGAGCACTAAACTTCTCTTCATTATTACTGCTCATAAGTTCCTCCACTAATCACATTCCTCACTCGCTGTTTTACTACAATAAGTCACGCTGAGTTTTGTGCACCCGCCGTCACACTTCATAGGAAATAACGGCACAGCGAGAAAAGCAGAAGCGGTTTTGTAACTTCTCGTGTGAATGCGCCGGTGCTGAAGGGAATACGGTATTCCAACATCGAGCATCTCCAGCATTAAGAAGCGTCAGGAAACAATAAAGAAGTAAAACTAAAGTGCAGCTTTTATTGTATTGTTATTGATGTGTAACTGTTAGTAATTGTATTTCAGTGTGTTTATATTATATTTGTGTTATTTTCAGTGTTTAAGTGTCAAAAACAACCTCATTATTTTACATGAGACTAAAATATCTGCAGCTCCACGGGACCATGGACGCATTAACAGGTTCTCCAAACATCCTTATTATGAGTGGTGAGTTGCATGGTTGGTAGGTAGATGCGGAACAGACGGAGGTGGAGAACCGAGGTTCTACCGTATCATTAGTAGACATTTTTCTTCTCACAATCTGGTTGTTTTCTCATTTCTGATTGTGATGCGTGACTTGCAGCACCCCCTGCTCACCAAAAAAGAGCCGCTTCTTTTTACCATTTAGCGGTGGACTCTCTTGGAGAGCCGTATGGCGTACAGAGTCACGCTGTTCCCAACCCAGTCAACATTCCCACCCTCGGGCATGAAAAATTAAAGAGTGCTTGTATGTAGGGACACCTGGATGGTTGACAGTAGCGCTGCTATTCTCGTGCTCGAGGTGTAGCCTTATCGTACCACCTGAGCCGTATGAAGGTGCTTATGAAGCTTACTTGGGTGACTTGAGGTCTCTGTGGATGATCTTGTGAAGGTGCAGGTAGTTCATGCCACTCGCGATGCCCGACGCCCAGTCGACCAGGAGACAGGGGGTGACCTTCCGTCCGGCCCTGAGAACCTCGTACAGCTGTCCCTGAGCACAGTACTCCATGATGATGCAGTAGCACGGAGCTTGTGTACACACGCCCCTGCACAAACAAACAAACAAACAAACAAACAAACAAACAAACGGGTTACGAGCGGTTAGGGAAACATATCGGTTGTCCCGGGCGCTCGGGTGGCTCGTGAGACGATGATCGGCTTGTCCGAGGGTGGGAAGGCCGTAGGGATTCCTCATAACTGCTGCAGTTACGCCCTCTGCTGGCTGATCGATGGCGCTGCACTGAGACGGGGGATCATGGAGATCAGTGCGTGACTCTCCGTGCACGATACGGATCTCCGTATGAACCCTGGTGCAGGTCCGTACTGCACACGTGTCGTCTCCTTGGCCAGGAGTGGAGGTCTGCAGCAGTAGAGGGGAAATACCTTTGGGGAATTGGGTAGGACTAAATTGGAAGGATAGTACCGCTGGGGATTTGAACCCTGGATGAACCCGAACACCTTCTTAATGTTATTATTATTATTATTATTATTATAATTATGATTATTAACGTATAAAACTGTATTCCGTACTTGAAGCCGATGATGTTGGGGTGCTTCAGCTTGCGGAGGTGTTTGATGTCGGTCTCCTTCTGCTCTCTGACCTTCTTGATGGCCACCTCCTCGGAGTGGAACTTCCCGAGGAACACGGCGCCCTGAGCTCCACTCCCCAACCACTGCAGCTCCGAGATCTCCTCGAACGGAACCTCCCACATGTCTACGGACCAATCGACACACAGAGTTAGCACGGAACCGGCCAATCGAAAGCACACGGAATTAAATGCGGCGTGAAAGTTGGGGCGTCCAAGGGGAAGTTCACCGTGCCACACTGAAGTTCAATCAAGTCTGGGTGGTTGCCAAGTATTCTAAAAAGCAGCCTATAAATCGGAGAAACGGAGGAACCTGACTGAGGAACCTGCTGGAAGAACCTGATGGAGGAACCTGATGGAGGAACCTGACTGAGGAACCTGCTGGAAGAACCTGATGGAGGAACCTGATGGAGGAACCTGACAAAAAAACCTGGCTCAGGAACGTGGCTCAGAAACCTGACTAAGGAACCTGGCCGAGGAACCTGACAGAAGAACCTGACTGAGAAACCTGCCTGAGGAACCTGATGGAAGAAACTGACTAAGGAACCTGACTAAGGAACCTGACTGAGGAACCTGACTGAGGAACCTGACAGAAGAACCTGATGGAGGAACCTGACAGAAGAACCTGGCTCAGGAACGTGGCTCAGAAACCCGACTAAGGAACCTGGCCGAAGAACCTGGCCGAAGAACCTGACAGAAGAACCTGACTGAGGAACCTGCCTGAGGAACCTGATGGAAGAAACTGACTAGGGAACCTGACTAAGGAACTGACTGAGGAACCTGACTGAGGAACCTGGCTCAGAAACCTGACTAAGGAACCTGACTGAGGAACTTGACAGAAGAACCTGATAGAAGAACCTGATGGAGGAACCTGACAGAAGAACCTGATGGAGGAACCTGACAGAAGAACCTGACTAAGGAACTGACTGAGGAACCTGAGTGAAGAACCTGACTGAGGAACCTGACTAAGGAACCTGACTGAGGAACCTGAAGGAGGAACCTGACGGAGGAACTTGACTAAGGAACCAGATGGAAGAACCTGACTAAGGAACCTGACAGAAGAACCTGATAGAAGAACCTGATGGAGGAACCTGACAGAAGAACCTGACTGAGGAACCTGACTAAGGAACCTGACTGAGGAACCTGACAGAGGAACTTGACTAAGGAACCAGATGGAAGAACCTGACTGAGGAACTGACTGAGGAACCTGACTGAGGGACCTGATGGAGGAACTGACTGAGGAACCTGGCTCAGAAACCTGACTAAGGAACCTGACTGAGGAACCTGACAGAAGAACCTGACTAAGGAACTGACTGAGGAACCTGACTGAGGAACCTGATGGAGGAACCTGACTGAGGAACTGACTGAGGAACCTGACTGAGGAACCTAATGGAGGAACCTGATGGAAGAACATACACAGAAAGGAACGCAGCGTATAGAACGTGTAGATAAAACACTGACCACGCCCACCTTGTTGCTGAAGCTTGTACTCCGTGGAGTAGGTCTTCCCTATGATGTTCCACACGGGCTTCAGGCAGCCGAACAGTCCGTCCAGGAACCCTCCTCCGCCCGTACCGGCCCTGTGGAACTGCAGTCTGATGTCGTCGTGATGGTGACAGTCGGGGTCGTCCTGGTTACAGCCTCCGTCCTCCTCGGCCCCGTCGCCGTGGGGACAGCGCCCCCCGTGCTCGGCCTGCCGCTCCTCCTCGTGCTCCTGCAGCTGCAGCACGCTGTTCTCGAAGTGGCCCTGCTCCCGGGCGGAGTCCTCGCTGAGCACCGTGCACGCCGGGCTGGTGCCGCCCAGACCCGACTCGTCCTCCCGGCCCGGGAGCAGGGGCACGGGGAGGCTGGTGGGCGGAGCCAGGTCCGCCATGATCTGTGGGGGCGGTTGAAGAGGCGGGGCCTGGGGGGAGGGCGTGGTGCTGCCGTTGGCCTTCTTCAGCGCGTCGCCCACGACCGTGAGCTTCAGCTCCTCCTTCAGCTTTCCCACCAACAGGCTGGGGCAGGAGGTCCATGACAGCACCTCTGGGGAGCTACCCATGATGCTCTGGGTGTGCGCATGGACCGCTGCCCACCGAGAAACGGGGAACGTCAAGCAGGTTTAATGACGGAACGTTCGGCGTCGGATCAGAACACCTGAAAGAGAAATACAAACCAGTTACACATTCACCTCTATGTTTATTAATCGAGTCATATCCAATTCCCCACATATATCACCCCAGAGACGGAGGATCAAAGGAACTGATGGAGGAACCAGTAGGAGGAACCTGACAGAGGAACCTGACTGAGGAGCGATGGAAGAACCTGATGGAAAAACAGAAGAACTGATGGATGAGCCTGTAGGAGGAACCTGCTGGAAGAACCTGACTGAGGAACCTAAGGA